>NC_055691.1:1889038-2131538 GCF_017639745.1 Melanotaenia boesemani | reverse complement strand
AGAGATGTGCCTCCTCTATAGACTGTTTATAGAGACGGCTGGAACCTGGTATGTAACCCAACACTTGTGAAGAGGTACAGTTGTCCCAGGGACCGCTGCTGGACAGGGCCTGCAAAAGGCCTGAAATTAAGAGGTTTTTGTGATGCATTTTCACTTGTTTATTTATGGCTTAATACAATTCAACCTGGCTGAAGGAAACAGTTGAGAGACTGAATTTTTCTTTAACAGTAAAGATGGATGTTCCCTCACACCCTTTTAAAAGTAGCTAAATAACTTTGTCCACATCTGCATTAATGAATGATGATTACAACAGGCTGGTTATTATATGACATGTCTTATAATTATTACTTAATCGCTTAATTCAATTGATTAACTAGAAAATATAGGGATTGCAAAACAAACAGCACAGTTTAGTTTAGTTGAGTGAACAAAGATTTCCACCTTTTTTTTTGTCCATCTTTTTTATTTTTATTTTTTAACCTGCTTGCCAGGCTTTCTACTGATTTCCACTACTGTCATTCACACATGAAACATAAAATCCTGATTCAGTGTGTCCAAAGTTTTTCACTCGCAGAAACAAAACTAACATATTTCAATTGTAATGTTGAATCACGACAATCTATTTATTGGCACAACAGGACCAGACGGTGTTATAATGCTGAAATTATATAAAGATACAAAAATAACATCACATCACATGAGAGCAAAAATTCAACTTTGAGAGCTGTGAAAGTGTAAAAAGTAAGTAAAAGTAAGTTTGTGTTGAATGTTGGAATTTATCGATTTTGCCTGAAAACATTTAGTTTTCAGTCCATCAAACTACAATAATACATTTATGTGTGTCTGTATCTTTGTGTTTGTGTGTATCAGAGTGTGCTCAGAGCAGGAAGCCCAGTTCTCCAGACTCTCCTGGTAGAGGTTCAGTCAGCAGTCTGGAGAAAGAAAGTCCTGAACCAGGAGAGGCCAGCGAGGACGAGTTGCTGCACTACCAGAACTACCTCCCCCACAGCTGCTGCCACAGGGTAAATACTCGTTTCGGTTCAATTCAACTTTATTTATACTGCACCGATTTACAATAAAATCACCTCAGAGCACTTTGAAAGACACAGTCCAATTCATTATGATCCAGTTATAACAAATCTATTAAATCATCCATGTTTCAAGTTCTATTCTATTCTATTCTATTCTATTCTATTCTATTCTATTCTACAGTCATTTAGCAGACGCTTTTATCCAAAGTGACTTACATTTGAGAGAAAGAACAACACAAGCAAGAATTCAAACAAGATGGACGTCATCATTTAGTTGTAGTCAGGCTGCTGGGAGTCCAGGTGGACCAGGTGCTGTCATGTAGGGCTAGAGGCAGGGCTTTTTTTGTTTGTTTGTTTTTTGTCCTTTGTTCAAATACAAGATCATAGTTTCATCACATAATATCATCTTGGGCATAAGTGTACGCAGCTTATTCAGAGCTGAGTTGAGCCAAAGAGCTGGACAAATCTTTCTAACTCATACCGACGGCTAGAAGAGTTAAGCTAAGTGTTAAACAGCTGAGTCTTTAGCTTGCTCTTAAAAGTGGATGAGGACTCTGTGGATCGGATGGAGTTTGGTAGATTGTTCCACCACTGGGGAACAACAGAGGAAAAGAGTCTAGCTACGGATTTTGTGCCACATTGTGGTGGGAGAACTAGGCAATTTATACTAACTCTTCATATAAACCAATTCATGAAAATAATTACCTAACTAAAGAAACCAACAGATTAGATCAAATCTTCTTTTTGATTCCGTCCTCCATCCTGCCCAGATAGCAAAACATGTTTGACCAAAACATCTGCATTTTGGTTTGGCCCATATTTGCCCTTGACTGCCGGTGTTGACACTATGTGGCTACCAAACCTCGGCCACATCCAAAATGTTCTCCTGGCCCATTTTTGGTGTCGACACTATTAGAGCTTGGCTGCCAACACTCAGCCACATAATCACACCGATCTGCATGTGTGGTCCTGGGTGGGCAATCCATGTCTGCCCACCCAGCACAAGTCAGTTGAAAAGACCTTTATATAAAAAAGTTTCTTCACTGTTTATACCTCTATTCCAATGCAGGGTGGCAGAACCTATACTGAAACAGCTGCAGTTCCATCACAGAAAGACAAGAGAATTTTAAAACCTCCAACAACTCAGAGAGAATCCACATGTGACTAGAACACATGTGTACAAGATCCCAACCAGCCAATGTCTAACAATGAGACAACCGTGCTAACCACTACACCACCATGCAGCCTGGTGAGGACATGTTTTTCACAACTTTTCTTTCTTTCTTTCTTTCTTTCTTTCTTTCTTTTATTTATCAAATCAATGATCAACTTTATTTAAGTCGAGTTGTATGTGGGTTCATAATGAAGAGTTACTGTGGTACCTTCAGCTGACAGTATTCAAGGCACATTGGTCAGATTTTGCCCCAAGGTCATTAACTGTCCCTAACTCAGGTTAACTTGGTCTGAAACCAGTCTGTGTCAGATGTGTAAACACAGTCCAAATTTAATTTTTTTGGGATATACAAAGGTTTCAATGGACTGACCTGACTTAGCCATAAAAACAACATCCATGGACGTTTAGTGTTTGGTGGGGGTAATGTTATTCTGGTCCATATTTGGTGCTGAAGCAATGTGAAACTCACCTCACCAGCTGATGTGAGGCACATTTGAAATGTTCTCTCTGCCCATATTTGACTTTGACTTACAGTGTTCTCACACTTATGTGTCAGGACGTACAAGAAATTGTTCTTTTGGACCACATTGGTCTAAATTTGCAGAGTGGACTTGGGGCAAATTTGGCATCCAAAACTCTGTCGCACATTTAACTGACCTGGTCCATCCCGGAGAGTGGACATGTTTGGGTTGGATCCCTCATGGCTCAGTTCAAAGTTCAAGGAGTCTATATTATCCCTGTAGGGCAGCCAATCAATTAGTGCAACAATCACACAGAAACAACAATAAATACCAAAAAATAGAGATACTTGTTCAGCATAGCAATGGCAGCAGGGACAAAAGTTACAGAACTGACGAATGTTGTGTGGGCCAGAGGTGGACCAGATGTCAGTTGTTAGCCTTGCTTGGATTATGGCAAGTCTCCTGTGGCCCACATGTGGTCCAGATGTCAGTTATTGGCCTGGACATGGATTACCGCAAGTTTTTTTTGGGCGCAAAGTGGTCCTAATACGGGAGGCCTTTTTTAAGACAATGTCCTTGTGCAGTCCCCATGTGGTGGTCATGTGTCTGAGCTTTGGCAACCACACTTGCATAATGTCAATGGCGTAAGTCATGCCAAATAGTGGCCAAAAGAACATTTCAGATGTGGGCCACATCAGGTGGTTATGTGGCTGGGTTTCGGCGGCCACACTCACATAGCGTCAACGTTGTCAGTCAAGGCTTAATAACAATGTGGGCTTAATAACATTTTGGCCCCTTTCTGGGCCACATGTGGTGGTGATGTGGCTAAGTTTCAGCAGCCACAGTGTCAGCACCATCAGTCGAGGCAAAATATGGGTTAAACTAAAACAGCAGATGTGTGCCCAGTGGGCCAAACATTTTTGCCATCAGGGTCTCTTGATTACTCTTTTTTATTTTTCTAGTTTTGTGTCCTTATTTTTGATTACTTTGTCAAAATAAGCATTTAAAGAAAAAGGCAGTGCAAAAATAATGTGGGTGATTGTTAGTAAACCTTATGGTGATCTGTCATTGCAATGCTTAGATGTAGCCAGTGAATCCTCAATACCTCCAACGGTTCCTTAAAACAACATGCACTTCCAGGCCAGCTCCCCACATCTGGACCACTTATGGCTAATTGCCATAACCAAAATCTACGCTGGTTAATGATGTCTGATCCACATATCGCACAACACACTTGCCGTAACCTATGTCTATGCCATCTAATTACATCTGGACTACAAGTGGGCCACAACACACTTCCCAGTGCCATAACCAAGCCAAAAGTGCCAACAGTAGTTCAGATTTGGAGACAGTGGAGAGGAAAACCTTTATCAGGTCCAGAACTAGGAAGGACGGTCATCTACCTGGACTGGTTGGGGATGGAGAGGACAAGAAAGACAGGTCAACAAGCAACATAACTCTAAGCCAGGGACACCTGCTGAGAAAGAAAAGAAACAAATTAATGACAACAATTATGTCAGATATTTATACATAAAGAGTAAAGAGAGCAGAGAGGAGCCCAGTGCATCATGGGATGTCCCCCAGCAGCTTCTGTTTATCCATCCCTTTAGTTCTATAACAGCAGAACTAAAGGAATGGATAAGGGTCACCAACCAGGAAGAGAAGTTTGAAGCCTGATCTTAAATGCAGAGAGGGTGTCTGCTTCCTGAAGCCAAACTGCTAGCTGGTTCCACAGAGAGGGGTCTGAAAACTGAAGGTTCTGCCTCCCTGAGATCTTTAAGATCCAAGGTTGCTCGGTTTTATATGTGAGGAGAAAATTATTAAATTGTATTCTGGAAGGGAATAATTACACATTTCAAGAAGTGGGAAATTGAAAAGGTGCACATTCTGCATCTGGTAGATCTGGGTGTGTATAACTCTGGTGCTGGAAGCTTGCTGCTGTTCCTCTATGATCAGTGCCTCTGCTGTCCTGCTGTCCAGCCCTCTAGACAGTGTATAGATAGGGCTGCATGCACGTTGTGTGTACATCCCATGCAGAGTTTTATCATCTTGTGATGATTTTTCCAGCTGCTTCTCCTCCAGGTTCCTTTGCCTGAGTGGAAGGGTAGCTCTGCTCGCAAGTCACCTGTCTCCGGCAAAGATGAGTTCTTATGCAAGATCTTTACCACCTACATTATGCCATTAATGGGGCCATTATTGTATTGTATTATATTATATTATATTATATTATATTATATTATATTATATTATATTATATTATATTAATATATATTATATTATATTATATTATATTATATTATATTATATTATATTATATTATATTATATTATATTATATTATATTATATTATATGCATCTACTTCTCCCTGGAGATTTATTTGTTTATTTGTATCAAAGATTCCCATTAGTATTCCTGGGCCCGCGTATAAAGCAATAATACAAGAAATTACCTTCAAAGAAATTTGTAATGATATGATTTAAAACCCACAATTCAAAAGCCTCCAACCCACCCCATACTCCTATCACCCCACTCCAGAGGTGTATAATATACTTTGAAAAAGTTGACCTTACCTTACCTCACCTTACCTTACCTCACCTTACCTTACCTAACCTTACATTACCTTACCTAACCTCACATTACCTTACCTTACCTTACCTTACCTTACCTTACCTTACCTTACCTTACCTCACATTACCTTACCTTACCTTACCTTACCTTACCTCACATTACCTTACCTTACCTCACCTCACCTCACCTCACCTCACCTCACCTCACCTCACCTCACCTCACCTAACCTAACCTAACCTAACCTAACCTAACCTAACCTAACCTAACCTAACCTAACCTTACCTTACCTTACCTTACCTTACCTTACCTTACCTTACCTTACCTTACCTTACCTTACCTTACCTTACCTTACCTTACCTTACCTAACCTAACCTAACCTAACCTAACCTAACCTAACCTAACCTAGCCTTGCCTTGCCTTGCCTTGCCTTGCCTTGCCTTGCCTTGCCTTACTTTACCTAACCTAACCTTACCTTACTTTACCTAACCTTACCTTGCCTAACCTTGCCTAACCTTACCTAACCTAACCTAACCTTACCTTACCTTGCCTAGCCTAACCTTACCTTACTTTACTTTACTTTACCTAACCTTACCTTACCTTACCTTACCGTGCCTAACCTAACCTAACCTAGCCTAACCTTACCTTATCTTACCTTACCTTACCTTACCTTACCTTACCTAACCTTATCTTACCTTACTTAACTTTACTTTACTTAACCTAACCTAACCTAACCTTACCTTACCTTACCTTACCTTACCTTACCTTACCTTACCGTACCTTACCTAACCTTATCTTACCTTACCTTACTTTACTTTATTTTACCTAACCTTACCTAACCTCACCTTACCTTACCTTACCTTACCTAACCTAACCTTACCTTATCTTACCTTACCTTACCTTACCTTACCTTACCTTACCTAACCTTATCTTACCTTACTTTACTTTACTTTACCTAACCTTACCTTACCTTACCTTATCTTACCTTACTTTACTTTACTTTACTTTACCTAACCTTACCTTACCTTACCTTACCTTACCTTACCTTACCTAACCTTATCTTACCTTACCTTACCTTACCTTACTTTACTTTACTTTACTTTACCTAACCTTACCTTACCTTACCTTACCTTACCTTACCTTACCTTACCTTACCTTACCTTACCTTACCTTACCTTACCTTACCTTACCTAACCTTATCTTACCTTACCTTACCTTACCTTACCTTACTTTACTTTACTTTACTTTACTTTACTTTACTTTACTTTACTTTACTTTACTTTACCTAACCTTACCTTACCTTACCTTACCTTACCTTACCTTACCTTACCTTACCTTACCTAACCTTACCTTACCTTACCTTACCTTACCTTACCTTACCTTACCTTACCTTACCTAACCTTATCTTACCTTACTTTACTTTACTTTACTTTACTTTACCTAACCTCACCTTACCTTACCTTACCTTACCTTACCTTTCCTTACCTTACCTTACCTTACCTAACCTTATCTTACCTTACCTTACTTTACTTTACTTTACTTTACTTTACTTTACTTTACCTTACCTTACTTAACCTTATCTTACCTTACCTTACCTAACCTTATCTTACCTTACTTTACTTTACTTTACTTTACTTTACTTTACCTAACCTTACCTTACCTTACCTTACCATGTTTATTTCTTCATCCATCCTCAAAGTTCAGTGTGTCATCAGAGAATATGAACTTCCACCAAAGAATAAAAGTGTTGTTCAATGACTTACATGTTTAATTTGTGAGTCTGTGAGTTTTTCATTCATCATTTTACCAATGTTGAGCAAAGCAGCCATGCAGAGGAAGGTTCTTACTCTCTTTACAGGGAAGCCTAAGTTTCCCTGTAAAGGTGTTTTAGCTGCGTGACAGAACAGAGCTGGAAAGGCTGGAAGGCAGGAAAGAGACCAGCTCCTTCTCTGCTGCATTGTTGCTCTGTGTTTACATCTCACACTGTTTCTTTTTTGTTCCTGGTTGTTTCTCTGTGTAAATGTGCAAAAAATGTGTTCAGTAACCAGGACATGAACATTTATGTAGCATGGAAAAAACTGACACAAAAATGCGTGTGTTCCACTGACATAAGGCTGCAGTGTTGAGTATGAAGAGGTAAAGATGGGAACTAATAACGGCTGACTGCAGAATATTTGGATTAGCTTCTTTTTTGTTGTTGTTGTTTTTTTCAGACGAAGCAGTGGCAGTGTGAACAGGCAGAGGATCTGTGATTCTCAGGTAGACGCCAGATGACTCAAAAAGAAGAACATGTGAGCAATCATTACATTTCACTGGAGAGAGCAACAAATACTCTGAACAACAACAGAGACACAGTAAATTAGCTGGCAGGTGATTTCAGAGGCAGATTATAAACATATAGTTTGCTAATGAGGAGTTTAGGAGAAAAGAACAGACAATGTGAGTTGTTTTCTGTTCTTTTAAACCTATGGTATGTTGCTACGGGTGTATTTACACTCAGTCATGACATTTTGAGGGTGGAGGGTGGAACATGCAGTTGGCTTGTTTTCTTTAGATTGTTTTGTAGAAAGTTGTGGAAAATGTCGCAGAGAGACTATTATAGTTTTATAGCGTACCCTGCCTCTCACCCGTAGATAGGCCCCAGCCCCCCCACGACCCTTCGCTGTAATAAGTAGGTATAGCAAAATGGATGGATGTTTGTCTTTATAGGAGAAATATTTTGATATTCTGGTGGTGGTGGTTTTAATGATTTCAGGCCAAATCAAAATGTATTTTTATTTAATTAAAAAATTAAATATATGATATGTCAAATGAAGTAAAAAAAAAAAAAACATATTAACATTATATTTATAACATTAAAATACCAGCTTTTTTTAAAAATGTTAATATATATCTTAAAATGCACATACATTTGTATACATTTCATTAGATAATCTTTGCATATTATTTAAAATTTAAAAGGAAAAATTGTTTATGTTTCCTTTATAAAAACTATATAAGGCATGTAGTCATGTAATCTTCAAGATGAAGGAAATAGGGAAAAATGGCTCAGTGTTAGGTTAAAAAAAAACTCTCAACAATAATAATAATCATGATAGAAAATGTTATTGGTATAAAAAAAAAATACTGTAGATTGAGGGTGTCCAGCTCCGGTCGTCGAGGGCCTCAATCCTTCAGGTTTGACCCACCTGATTCAAATGAAATTTTTCTCCTCAACAGCTTTTGTCAAGTTCTGCCCAAAGATGTTGACCAGTCAGTCTGATTCAGCTGTGCCGCAGATACATCATCTAAAAGAAGTGTTAAAGAAAATAGAAAGCAGAAATGTGCAATATTTAACATGAAAGTGGGTTTGTTTAAAAAAGAAAATCATACCACCAATGATAAGAAAACAATCACTAAAAGAAATAATAATATCGTAATAATAGATAATAACCACTTTATTTATTTTATTAACAGATCAAACTTGTGTTTAAATCTGGATTCTGATGTCTTTCTTCCAGGTCTTTCCAGAAACAGAACTCCAGACGGAAACTTCTGGGCTTGAAGTTTGGAGACATTTCCATCATAAACATCTTCATTACCGTCACTTTGTTTCTCATTAAATTAAACCCTGATGTGTTCCTGACTCCAGATTCACACATGGACAGTTATTGTGTTTTTAAGGCACCATAATTGTGATTTAGTTCTGATTTTAGATAACTGGCTGCACACCCTGCCAATGGGACGGACCAGCAACTCTGCTTTAAGAAAAGCTGTTTTATTCATGGATTCACAGAAGCCCGTTTCAGTGAATTTGCTGTTAAGGAAGTGTGGCAGCAGCCGGCAGCTCCTTATCACACACATCTTCATCATTATCTGTTAGCCGCTGTGTACAGAAGCACATTCTGGTTGTGTGTTCAAGACTCTGAGCATTGTTTTATGAGTCTCTGTGAACGACACGGTTCGGGTCACTCAGGAAGTCATGCAGCCAATTTCCTGACATGAAAAATCAGAAGCTCTGAATAAAAAAGTATGTGATAATAGACAAGAGGATCATACTTTTTCCACAATGATTTATTTTCACTAGTTTCTTCATTCAAGTATTGTTGGTAGATGATGACTTGATATAGTTTGAGCTTCATACTTTCAACAGTTTGTTTCTAGTCTCCACTTCAGAAGAATCGGCAGCATTTTGGTCATAAAAGCCAATGAAAGCTGACCTGTTTTCATTTAAGATCAGATTCTGTACTTTTTTGTTAGATGTTAATTCCCAAAGGAGATTAAGCTGGACGGTGAAGTGAGACTGTCAGGGCTCACATCTCCATTTACGACTGCTAATTCTTTATTACCACACATTCAACTCTCATCCGTGTTTTAATCAGAGGATCAAATTGTCAACAAAAACCTCACTAACACTTGTGTCAGAGACTAAAGCACCACCTGGTGGGAATCAGAAAACATTACTTTGGTACTACAGACTGTGAAAGAGCACTCTGTACTGATACCATCCATCCTTTATACTGGATCAGGCTAAAGCTGATCGTATAAACCAAGGATGTCAAACGTATTTTAGTTATGTTCCACATTCACAAAATCTGATCTCCAGTGGGTTTGACCAGTAAAATAACAGTATAATAACCTCTAAATAATGAAAACAACCCTTTTTTTCCCTTCTTCAAATAAACAATATGGTAAAAAAGATGATGTATAAACCCATGTCTAGGGTCTAATATGACTCTCACTCCCAAATGTGGCAATAAAGAGGATTGCCCAGAAACTAGAAACAGAAAATATGAATTAATACCGTACACTACCAGTAGCTCAAAAAATATTTTTTACTGTGTAGATTTTTTGTTGTCTTTCCATGCACGCTGTCTCCTCTCTGCAGCAGCACAAGGTACCGAGTTTTTTCTTCTTCTGTGCTTCCCGGCAGCACGCAGAAAACATTTAATTAATTAAATAAATCTGGGCTTTTACTTTGTAACTTAAAATAAAACTATAAAATTATAAGCATTTTTAACTTTATGCAAAAGACATTTTTCAACATGAACCTATAAAAATAATATAACACTTTTTGATCATGTAGTGAAACACATTGAACCAATCTGCTTTGTTTTGTACTAAAATAAAATGAATACCATTGTAAACAAAATCAAATGGTCTGCACTTATAAAGCGCTTTAATCCGAAGTGCTTTACATCACATTCACACACTGATGGCGGAAGAGGCCATGCAAGGTGCTCAGCTACGAGCGTTCAGTTCAGTGTCTTCTTCTCAGGGACACCTCGACATGAGCTCAACAGACCGAGATCGAACCGGCAACCCTTGGACTGCAGGACAACCACTCTACCACTGAGCCCCTGATGGTTTTGGTAACTTGTCTGTCTGTTGACATCATTTCCAAAAGAAATAGTTTTTAAAAATAAGTCAGACATTACAATCAAACAGTTACTCAGTCTTTTCATCAAATTTCTTACTCTAACTGGAATCAATTCAAAGTTCCTGTATAATCCATTTAAAACCTGTCGTATAATTTTGATTAAAATAAAAATAAAAAAAATAAAAAACTTAGATTGTACAAAACATGTTTTTAGGAGAGGAAAAGCAAAAAGAGCATTCTCAAAATACCCATTCACAACAGTTTTGGAAAGAAATAAATAAGCTTGGCCCAACAAGAAACAAGTTCATCCGTTTTGAAATAGCCACAGAAAGTGGGGCGTCTACATTCAAGAAAAATATTGCTCAGGTAGGAAAAAGATTGCAGCAACTTGTACATTTGTTCTAGTTCCCATCCGTTTAATCATCAATCTTTAGTTTAAATCTGTAAATTAAAATATTTCCTTGAAGATGAAGTTTTCAGAAGAGGTGCAGAACGCAGCTGGATAAACCAAACCACTTAGAGCTGTTAGCATGGATGAACTGTCTAATGAGGTTCTTAAATACCCCAACACCACGCACACTTTATTTCAATACTGCGTTAAGAGTGAATTCGTTCCTTCCATGTGGTATAAATCAATTATCAAACCTATCCCAAAGTCTTCTCAGGCTGACCCAAGAATACCTCTGAAATACAAGGACAAGGCAGGTTTACTTGTATAGCACACTTCATGTACAAGACAATTCAAAGAGTTTTACATAAAACATTAAAAACGTTACAGCGAGGTGCAGGAACAATAACAAGTGCATTAAAAAAGAAATAAAAGTCATTAAAAACAGAAAGAAAAAAGCTAAGATAAAATAGATAAAATGTAAGAAATAACGTTCTAGTGTAAGGAATTAACCGTTCTTTTTAAACAGGCAGCAAACAGAAACGTTTTTAACCCTGATTTTTGCTGAGTCTGCTGAGAGTTTCAGTAGCTTGTGAGGAGCATAAAAGCTGACTCAGGGAACAGAAAGTAGACCTGACCCTGAGGACCCGAGGCATCTGGTTGGTTCAAAACAAACCAGAAGATCCTGAATGTATTTTGGTCCTAAACCATTCAGTGCTTTGTAAACTAACAGCAGGATTTTGAACTCAATTATATGACAGAGAGAAAGCCAGTGTAAAGATCTGAGGACTGGAGGTCTAGGATCTACTTTCCTGGTCTTAGTGAGGACTGGAGTTCTGGGATCTACTTTCCTGGTCTTAGTGAGGACTGGAGGTCTAGGATCTACTTTCCTGGTCTTAGTGAGGACTGGAGTTCTAGGATCTACTTTCCTGGTCTTAGTGAGGACTGGAGTTCCAGGATCTACTTTCCTGGTCTTAGTGAGGACTGGAGGTCTAGGATCTACTTTCCTGGTCTTAGTGAGGACTGGAGGTCTAGGATCTACTTTCCTGGTCTTAGTGAGGACTGGAGTTCCAGGATCTACTTTCCTGGTCTTAGTGAGGACTGGAGCAGCAGCGTTCTGGACTAACTGCAGGTGTCTGATGGACTTTTTAGGGAGACCTGTGAGGACAGCATTACAGTAGTCCACTCTACTAAAAATAAATACATGGACCGGTTTCTCTAAATCCTGCTGAGTCATCAGTCCTTTAATCCTCCAGAAGTTCTTTAAGTGATAACAGGCTGACTTCACAGCTGTTTTAATATAACTGCTAAAATCCAGGTCTGAGCCCAGGACTACTCCCAGATTTCTGACTTGGTTTTTAGTTTTGAACTTTGCTGTTTGAAGCTGAGAATTTTCTTTGGCTCCAAAAACTTATTTCAGTTTAGTCTTCATTTAACTGAAGGAAGTTCTGGTACATCCAGTCTTTAATTTGATCGATGCAGTTGGTCAGAGTTTGGATCGGACTGTAGTCTCCTGGTGAGATGGTAGATTTGTGTGTCATCAACATAACTTTTGGTAACATATTTAGTTGTTTTCCATAATGTGAGCGAGTGGCAGCATGTAGATGTTGAACAGCAGTGGTCCCAGGACGGAGCCTTGGGGAACTCCACAGGTTATTTTGGTTCACTCGGATTTATAGTTCCCTATAGACACAAAATACTACCTGTATTTTAGATAAGATTCAAACCAATTATTGCAGTACCAGAAAGTCCTACCCAATTTGTCAGCTGGTCTAGTAAGATGTCAAATGCAGCACTGAAATCTAGCAGCACCAAGACTGAAATGTTCCTGCTTCCTGTGCTCAGACGGATGTCATTAAAGACCTTAACTAGAGCATCTTAGTGCTGTGGTGGGGTCGAAAACCGGACTGGTCGACATCAGAACAGTTATTTACTGTCAGGAAGTTGTGTAGCTGCTGAAAGACAGTTTTTTCTATAATCTGACTAAGAAAGGAGAGGTTTGATATCGGCCTGTAGCTGCTCATGAGGTTTTTCTTTTTCAGTAGTGGCTTACTGACAGAGATGTGTTTACAATCTTTAAGATGTCTTAGGCCATGCATCCTGAAACATTCTTAAAAAAAAAAAAACAGTTGGCAGGGCATCAAGACAGCAAGTGGTGGTTTTCAGATGCCCAGTGACCTCATCCAGTTTTTAAGACTTATTGGAGAAAAGTGTTTGGTGGTGTTCACTTCTCAGAGTGGACATAGGGACATGTGTCCGGTCCCTGGCATGGAAGCACTGACTTTCTGACTGTTTTTTAGAATTTTGTTAGAGGCACGCATCAATTCAAGCTCTGCTTCTGGCTTACAAAACAGTAACCCAAACAGCTTCACTCCTTAATCCAGAGCTACACTCCCTCTCCACAGTGCTCCCACCCCAACATGGTGCAAAATTAGTAGCTAGTCTCTTTTCCTCTGTTGTTCCCACTGGTGGAACGATCTACCAAACTCTGTACGACCTACAAAGTCCTTATCTACTTATAAGAGCAAACTAAAGACTCAGCTGTCGAAGGAATATTTCCACACTTAGCTTAACTCTTCAGCTCTTTGGCTTAACTCAGCTCTAATTAAGCTGCGTGCACTCTATGACAGCACCTGTGTTCAAGTGGACTCACAGCAGTCTGACTACCACTTAATTATGACGTCTCCTCCTGTTTGATTTCTTGCTTGTGTTGTGTTGATCTCATAGTGAACCTGCAGCTTTGTTTTCCACCACCTGTGTTCAGCTTTTCCACATTCTGCTTTTTCAGCTCTTACCAGCGTGGCGTTTTTCATGGAGCTCTCTTTTTGGAAGTGATCACTTTCACCTCGGTGGGAGCAAAAACATCAGTAATGCTGTAATTTTATCACTGAAATCCACAAGCTCATCAGCTGAAGGCCGGGGGTGATGGAGAGAAAGCTGGTATAAATATTTGAGTGGTATTTTCACCAATGTACCATTTCTTGATAACCTCTGTTTGGGCTTTTTTGTTGACAACATCCCAAAGAAAACACAGGAATGATCAGACAGAGCAACATCCATCACCACAAGCTGGAAAATATAGAGGCATAAGTTTGTTAAGTACAGTTAATAAAGTTTTTTATGGTATTCTAAATAAGTGACTTAGTAAATATATTAAGACTAATGAAACACAGAGTGTGTATTGACCACATCTACTGTGATTGGAGCAAGGTTCCAGGAAAACAAAAGCACTTTTATTTGTTCTGTTAATTTATTATTATTATTAATATTATTATTATTATTTATTAAAGCTTTTTATTGGGCCAACAAAGATCTTTTGGACCATATGTTACTTTCTGTTGGTATTAATGGTCATTTTTACAAATCACAGCTCTGTACAGGCACCAGTGGCCTGTGTGCAGGTGAATGATCTGAGGACAGGCTGGTTTTCCCCTCCATTCGGAGTCAAACAGGGAGATGCTTTCTCCCCCACTTTTTTTGCTCTTTTTGTGAATAATGTGGCTCAAGAAATAAAGGGAGCAAATTTAAGTATAGACACTGATGACTTTAACCTCAGTATTTTAATATATGCGAATGATGTTTTGGTTAAGAAAGAACAATTTAAATTGCAAAAAATGTTGGGTATTATGAGAAAGTGTTGCAACAAATTGAGACTTTAGATTAATGTTGATAAAACACAAATAGTCCATTTTAGAAAACCATCTACTTCCCTGTAGTGCACAGGTACACCACTACAGCGGCGCTAGAGGGAGACATGGGCTTGGAGCCCTGTATGGTGAAGCAAAGGGCAGAAGTGATTGGATGATGGAATCGTCTCATCTGTTTACCAGAAGACAGACTTACTTGAATAATTTTTAACTGGGATAAAGCTTACAAGTATACATAATCAAAGTAGGTTCTGGAAATATTCTCTTTAGCAAAAGTACAGTATTTGTTTACGAATAATTTACAAGGTAAAATAACTCACCTCAGAGAGTCTGTTCACGGTCCAAACTAAAGAGCTACATTCACTATAAAAATGATTTCTCCACATGTTAAATGTAATTTAAAAAGAGCACGGAGGTCTTTATGTGCCCAGCTCAGAGGAGGGTTACTGCCGCTGCAGGTGGAGGTGGGGCGCTATAAAGGTGTCCCAGAAGAGGACAAGGTTTTCATTCTATTGTCCTTTATATCACGATGTCAGAACTGTTATGTTTGAGAAAATTCAATGTAAAAAGCTTGATTTGTTCTGGATGACTGATGGAGATGTAGAGTTGGTTATTTAAAAATGAAATGTATAGTTTCGTGAGATTCTTGGAAAAGGTTGGGAAACTTAGACAAAGGAATACATCCTGAACTAAAAGGACCTTGTTTTGTATTGGATGAGATTATACTTTGTATGTTGGTCTTCTTTTGGTTTTGAATGTCAATAGTGTCAGATAAGCCTGCATGGGCTGGGCACGCAAGTGTATGATACTTAAATAAATTCATTCACTCATTCATTCTACTTGAGTAATGTTATTTTGAGTAATACTACCCTTGCTTAAGTACAATTTTTGGGGTTCTTTACCCACCTCTGGATTTAACTGGCTCATTTTAAGGGAACAAAATCATAACAGTTACTTTAGTAAAGTGGTTAAATACTGAGAGAAACAGTTTTAATGATTTATAACATCTTTTATTGTCATTGACCTTTGATTTTGTTACCTACTGCACCTTTAAAAGGACCATGGAAGAATACACATATACACAATGTTACCTGTAGTACAGTTACTGCAGCACCTGAGGACACTGGATCCACTCACAGATGAAAACATGTTTATGTCTGGAAAAATTTTTGCTACTGACAGCAACTGCTTGGTATTTGAAGTCATTGCTATACTCTCCTTTACCACTAGATGTCAGTAATTCTTACGCACTGCACCTTTAAAGTTAGCTGTTGGGTTTTTCCTACCACCTGTCGTCTCCTGAAGGATAACAGAGATGTTGATACCTGAGTTGTCTTTCGTTCAAGTATTTATGTTGATCTTACATTAGATTATAGACTGTGCTCAAATCTTCACATTTTCATACTTACAGGTTATAAAATGTTAAGAGTTTTTATAGTCTGGACTTACAGTAGCTGCAGGATTCAGGATTCTGTCTGGCATGAAGTGAGTGAGGCGGGTATATCAGCCTCTGCCTGAGATAAAGCTGCCTTGTCATTACAGAGCCAAAATACATTCTCCTACTAGACAGCAGGTTTAAGGTCTGAAAATTAAAGTGAGACTTTATAGCTGTTATGATTAAAGCAGAAGTCACATTCCAGAGCAGGAAAGTGAACTAGTCAGCGAGATGTAGCTGCTTTGTTTCAGTGGTCATGATTAAAGGCCACTACTGGCAGCTCACTTGTCCTTATAATTTTGAGTCTATTTCTGGGGATGCTGATGGATCAAAAAAAGAAGTGAACGCATGTTGCAGATGTGGTTTCTGCTCTCATTTTCCTCCTCCTCCCCCCAAATCAAAAATGACTGACAGGGGGTGGGTGGAGGTGGATGATGGTTGTAAGCGTGTGGAGGAGAAATTTGGCAAGAGCGCTCGAAAAGAAACAACAGTTTGGGAGAAGCAGGAGCTGGAGACCAAAAGCTAACCTATAGTCTGCAGAGTTGGTCAGGAGCCGGCTTGTGTGGATCCCCATCGAGCTTTCAAGGATGAAGGCTGCCGGGATCATCCTGTTAATGATGAGTCTTCATCAGATCGAAAAATCTTCTGCTCAGGTGAGTCAGAAATGCTAAATTCACTGATTTTTATTTATTCATTCATTTTTGCCTTAATGTCACCAAATGCATGTTTCTTATAATTTCTAATAACTTATATAACTTATGATGTATTAAAATGGTTAATGTTTAAAAATAGTTTGTAATCTGCACGAGAGCAAAAAAAGCTGTTCTGTTGGTGCATGTTGCAAAATAAAATGCCAATAAATATCGGGACACTGAATTGTGGGTAAAGTTTTCTATTTGTTTACTTTTTTCCAGCTGTTACCTTTATGGTTTAACCAGGACAGCATCCTGAGTTCTAAATATCATTTTTCAGTACTGACCAGAACTGAGCAGAGTTTTTATTTATGTTCTTTATTGGTTTGTTTAATTCTCAAAGAGAACATTGTCACTTTAAACACATCATCTTCTTTTTTCCATCATTGCATGGTTTCCATCAAGCGGAGCTCAAATTCAATCTGTTTTCTGTGAACTGGGTCACTGCCTGCAGCAGCATGCAGAGAAACGACTCCAAACAGCTTTTCTTGGTGCAGGCTTGTTGCAGCTGTCAGTGTGAGGTCAACAGCAGGCCTGAGTCTAGTTTCCACCCTGGTGTTACTGCTTTTCATCATACCTCACCTTTACATAACAACCTCACACCTGAAACATGCTACAGATGGACAAAGTTAGTCTGACACAGTCCTCTTTGTTTGCACAAGAATTTACATTTGCATTTATTGTACTTGGTTAACTTTTCCTATTTCTCATCTATGAAGTGCATCCAAGCTTCTTTCTGATGTCATTTTGGCCTCTAATATTTTACAGAAGATGCTGTAGTGGTTTCAAACAGTTTTACAGTCAAGTTATGAGTTTGTACAAGTAGAAAAATTAACGTGGGGCAGTCATCTCTGGTTAATTGTTGTAGATGTCCTTGCTGAAACACAGCAGCTGCATCATCTGCACTCTAACTTCTCCTGGCCCGCCCACAGGAGTGTCCGTCCACTCACGATCTGCTGAACTCGCTGAGGCAGGTGGAGAAGATGTTGGCGATACATGAGACATCGTACCAGCAGGGCCTGCGCTCCCTCAGGAAGAAGATCAGTGCTCTTCACAACAGCACTATGGCCATCTTTAAAAATGGAAAGAATGGTGAGGGATGATGCTCCTGCAGGAAGACGTGGAGATATTTTCTTCATCAGGAAGCATATCAGTGATTTAGAAACAAATCAGGACCTGAATACCTTCAACAGTTTAAGAAGTAAAAGCTGGAAAATAACAATGTTTACATGAAGAAATGAGCTCATATCAGGAAATGTCTCTGCTTCCAGCATCCTGTCCCAAACCTGAACCTCCCGCTCATGGCCGCAGACTAGGCCGAGTTTTTGATGTCGGACATGAGGTCCACTTTCTGTGCAAGCCTGGCTATGAGCTGATTGGTCCGAGGACCAGAGTATGCCTGGACTCTCTGAAGTGGAGTGGCCAGCAGCCCATGTGTAGACGTGAGTCCTACATCAAGCTTCGGGACAACCCTGTGAGTGCTTCAGGGTTTGTGTTTGACCCGTTTTTCTCCTTCCAGCCCTCAACAACACCTCCAACTCCTTGGCTTCATTCTCTTCAGCTGCTTCCTCCTTCCCTGTCTCTGCTGCCCTGTCAGCGTCCTCTTCCTCCACATCTTCACCTTCTGCCAACTCCGTTTCATCACCCACATCATTTTCCCCCTCCTCCTCCTCCATCCGACCCTCTAACTGCACACACTTCTTGGGCTCCACCCGCTGCACCTGTGACGTGGGTTTCACCATATCAGGTCGTGACAACAACATCTGCACAGGTAATCTGCAATAAAATAATTTCCTGATCTTTCTTTTTTAAAGAACTGATCTACTTGTGGAGCTCATGCTCTTTGTGAATATCTGTGTGTGTTTCAGATATCGATGAGTGTCATCTTTTCCCCCTCGGTCAGCCCGGCCGACTCTGCATCCATCAGTGTGTCAACACACCTGGCAGCTTCCACTGCGTCTGCCCGGCCGGTTACAGCCTGGCCAGAGACGGTCGCAGCTGTACAGGTCAGGCCCTCCCACCTGCTGAAGTAAAGTTAAAGAGGAGAAATTATGATTTAACTCACTTCTGAACTCTCACTTTCAGACATCAACGAGTGTGAAAACCAGATCCACGGCTGCCCAGCAGACCGGCTGTGTGTGAACACCTTTGGAGGTTTCCAGTGTGTGATGGTGGAGTGTCCCCAAGTGAGAAACGCCACCTACATCAAGACATCTGCCATGTAAGAGTACTGGTTTCCCAACATACATTCAGAGTCACAAAATGAGTTTCTAACTTAAAAATAAAAAAGTTATAAGAAGTAAAAACAGAAAGCAGACATTTCTTGCTTTTCCATCGTTACCGTAAATGAGTCGTTTTAAGTCCTGGTCAAACAATGAAACTGAATTTCTTCTTCTTCCTCCTTGGTTAGTGGTAGTTTCTGGACTCGTGGGATTTGTTCTTACCTATGAACAAATTTCTTCTTCAGAACTGTGGGTGAATGATATGCTAATATAGTTAGCATCATGTTTCAGAGATCCACATCAAGTCTTCTGTGTCCCAACATTAGGTGATTGGTTAGAGAATAGATTTAAATCAGAAGGCCATGTGGCCCACTTTGACTTTGACCTGTCGAAGGATGGACAAAGTACCATCTGCAGAACTCAAGCAAAGTTCAACATACTTGTTTGAATTTGCTTTGAGGTCAGAGGTTCCAGGCAGATCTCTGCAGGCTTAATATTTTTCTTCAAAGTTTTCAAACTCAATTACTTCTTTCTCTTTATTCGGTGTAAGTCGGCTGCTTCAGACGGATACAACACACGGACAAGTCACCCAAAGAGCTGGTAGATATTGTTTGTAATGAAATCACAGTTTTAACAGGAAGACAAATGAAAATCACATTCAGCAGCACAATGAAATTGCAAACAAATCAAGAGGAAAAGGAATGCACATTAGGGAGATGAGACAAAGGAAACCAAAAACCTCTCACCTCAGAGGACAGCCATTTGAAAAAAACAATGAGATGAACCTGAATGTCAACCACTTCCCCTCTGCACCCGTCATTTAGCTGCCCTCTGAGGTTTGGCCTGAGATGAACTGCAGAATTTTCAGGCTCCAGTCAGCTTGACTGTTCAAGAGGCGTGAAACTTCTTTATGGCCTGAGTGTGTTTACCATAGTCAGAGTTTTGATTTATTCCTACAGCTGAATCCAGATTAGATGATGCAGAAAGAGTCTCTGAGGGGGACATCTAAACCAGGGACCTCTGGAGCCAGCGTCCTGAAAGTTTTCAACATGTCCATGCTGCAGCACACCTGACTCAAATAATGGGTCATTAGGAGGCTGGTGCACACCTTGACAGCAAGCTGTTGGAGAACTATTTCATTTGAACCAGGTGTGTTGCAGCAGGGACACACTGAAAACCTGCAGGACTGTTCAAGAGGTCTGGAGTTAGTGATCTCTGATCTAAACCAAGAGTTTGGAAACCTTTGAGACTCTACCTGAGATGGGCTGCAGTCTTGATTACAGAAATCATGATCATAATCTGGAGGGGGGGTCTGATGTGGGCATGTTAAAGAATCTCAAAACCAAACTCCTACAATGAGTAGACTACACATCTTTGTAAAACTCCAGGTCTTTTGTTTGTTTGTTTTTGATTGATGACAGCGCTCGGGGGCGCCAGAGATCTAGCCAACTTTTAAGAGTTGCTTATAAAATTGGTTTGGAAACAACCCCAAACCCAGCCAGTAAACATGTGAACACAAATAGAATCAGAAACCTGTTTGCTCTTTTAGAGAATACCATGTTACAGTGTCCAACGTGAGAAAACAATAATTAAATCTAAATCATTCAGGGATTGGAGCTTATCGCTCTTAAGAGGAAAAAACAAACATGTCGTCCCTGGGGAGCCTTAGCGATGCGGAGCTTCCAACCAGATGCTTTTCACTTGTGGAGACAATTCACAAATATATTTTAGCAACTTAAACCACAACCACATCATTTAAAGGAAGTTCTTGACCCTACACTGGCCTCGGATGTTTTGTCAGTGGATCTTTGTATGATGGGAGGGACTAGCAGGTTCCAGCTAACCACACTGGACCGGATAAATGAACATATACAATACTGCAGGATGAGTGATCAGAAATAAAACATTCCTTACAGAGTTTGAAAAGAAGGATGCAGACTTTGGACGTCTGTGGTTTCCAATAATGTGAAGTCCAGGAAGTGTCAGGAAAAGAGAGACGTTGTTCACACAATGGAATCAGGCTTTTTGATCAAATATGAACAGCCCTTGTGTGTCTGACTGCATTAATCTCCTCACTATAAATAACTTGGATGTACACAACCAACAAGCTTCATGTTTTTTCTCATCATCTTCATCGTTAAAATATCAACATTATTTGCTTTTGTAATTTATTTCTGCAAAGCATTACAAAAAATGTTGGAACAAGAAGCTTTTCCCACTCCCTCTAACATTAGCGACACTAAGTGATGAAGAGTTTCAGGTGTTATTTTCTCCCATTCTTCCTGCAAACACATCTTCAGGGCCCAACGCAATGGCTGTTTCAGGTCAGGACTGCAGGCAGGTCAGTCTACCCACACCCTCCTCTTCCTCAGTCATGCTGCTGTGAGTGTTTGCATGTGGTATACAACGAGATTTCAAAAGCTCAGCTAATGCCTGGAGTAAACCCCCAAATTCCTGATGAGTTGAAGTGGAAACTTTCAGAGTACTGGTCCTCATGGGAAATCTAGGGTCATTGGAAAGTGCTAACATAGATGTGGCAGGGATGCGGATGTGCAGTTTTATGTATTTCATACTACACTGGCACTATAGGGGGCATTGTAGAGAATTATTACAAACATGTAAACAGTTGGATGATAGCATCTTCAACCTCAACTTCATCATGATGAAAACTCTCTGGGTAGATAAAATGGAAGAAAACTTGCGGCTCACAGTTTGATGTCCCATGTGCAGATGTTCTCTTTTACAGTGACATGTCCAGGATGGCTCCAGCGGTGGTGAAAAAGCACTGCAACTCCACCTCCCTTTAGCTTTCAACATGTCTCCACCTTCATGCTAGATCAGCACGTTTATCTCCTTCTTTAATGGACCCATTTTATTATTGTTAAACTGTGACACTCAGAAATTTTATTATGTAAAAAATGCTATAAAAATATGCAAAATATGAAAAAGAAAACTAATAATAATCACATCAACAAAAGTTTATTTAATAAAGTGGACAGTGTGAAAGAAATTTAGCTGCATATGGTAATCACTCATATATACTCATAATAATCACATATTCAGTTTTCAGTTATTATTAATCCGTTCACTTTTACATTTTCATATTGTGTGTTCTCATTCTACAGAATACTGAAGCTACAGTTTTCAGTGTGTGTGTGTGTGTGTGTGAGAGAGAGGTCAGACTGACCACTTTCTTCCAGAGCTCTGATATGAGTTGAGGCTGGTTTTCCACCTGCTAGATAGCAATAGTTGTTTGGGATATCAGCTTGTTGTGGTATGTGGGCTTTGTCTGAAAACTGGAAGAAAGTGGCGCCACTCAGTCTCTATTCCTCATTTATTATTTTGCTGTTTGACCTTCAGCTGGAGACCAGCTGAAAAAAACTGTTTCTCTCTGATGAATCATCAGAGTTTTCATCCTGACTCGCATGGAGTCGGGATGAAAACTCTCTTTACTTGCAAGTAATTCTTTATTCAATACTTCTCCTGTAAATAAACCTTACATACTTTTACTCATTCCAGACTCTTGGTCATTTTTCTACAACAGCAGCAGCAGCCTGAGGTTTGCTGCCAGTCACTGAGCCATGTTACTCTTGTGTGTTCAGGCGCTGTGAGAAGAACCCCTGCATGCTGGGAGACAGAGTGTGCATCCAAGCTCCAAACTCCATCTCCTTCCACTACCTGGCTGTGGTTTCCAACATGTCCGCCCCTCGCGTCCTTTTCCGAGTCTCTGCAGCTCGCGTACTGGGTGACACTTTGCGATTTGGCCTAGCTGGTGGCCATGGACGAGGCCATTTCAGCGTGCAGAGGTCAGGTCGGCAGACCGGCACCCTCCTACTGGTCACACGCGTCACGGGTCCGGCCACACTGGAGGCAGAGGTGGAGATGAGTGAGCTGGAGCGTAACACTCTGCTGGGCCGCTACCTCACCAAGGTCACTCTGTTTGTTTCTCCATATATGTTTTAGCTGCAGGGATCGGAGAGAGCTGGGTGGGGGCACAAAGCGTTAAACATTCCAGCTTTCAGACACCAAAAAGTGCATTAAACACAAATGATCCCTGTTTTTAAATGAGTGTGCTTTTAGCAGGTCAGTAGTTCAGCTCTAAACTGAACATTTTTCTACTTTTGCATTTTTAGTTTAAAACTTTACTTAATAATCATTAATCAGAGTAACACCTGTATAATTAATGGAAAGGTTTCTAAAACACAACAAAAACTTCCAAATGTCATTTACTTCCTTTAATTCTACACACTGGACCTTTAAGACCGACGAGTACAAAGACGTTATTTTAGTTTTTCCATTTATCAACCTTGACAATTTCTAACATTTGGGGAGCCGAGGGTCCTGATTGTTTGTTTTCCAGAAGAAAATGTCCTTTCCTGTTGAATCCCAATTTTCCTGGTTGTTGTTCGATTCTCCTCTTCACGATGCTCCAACCATTTTCTGTTGCAAGTCATTCGGAATAAGAACTGATGTCACGACCCCCTGCTGAAATAACCATGGAAAAGACATCACGTCTAAAAACTCTGTCTCCACATCAGCAGCACCTTCATGCATATGAAGTCCTCCATGGACACAGACGTCCTCCATTCCATCACAGCTTCTCTGATAACAGCTTGGATGATCTTTCTCATCTCTGGAACACAGAAGCAGACGTCCGGTTTTCCCAAAAGCAGCCGGAACATGGATTTCTGTCCACAGGGGACACATGTCCACTGTCTATCTGAGATGAGCTGCTGTCCAGAGAGTTCAGTGCTGTTTCTGCTCAGAGTTCATATCTGTTTTCTTGCTTGTGTAATCCAGTTTTATGTTGTGGATCTGGGTGGACTGTGCTGAGTGGAACAGGTCTTCCAGAGTCCATGTGTCTGTACTGAGCATGTTGTTATGATGCTTTCTGTCCTCGTTCTTTCCAGCCTGGGACTTCCTTAGACTCCCGAGTCTATAAATATGGTTCAGATTAATTAAAAAATGACAGACAAACTTTTCTGGAGATGGTGTTTGTAGATGATCTAGAAAAAGATGGAAACATCACTGTTAGCTGAGGATTTGTTGTGAATGAAGTGAATCCTGAGCTGTTCTTTGTTGTAGTATGTTTAAAATGTGTTGCTAGGAACTTTTTTGTTCATATGAGCATCTCTACGGATCATGGAAGCAGTTTAGATGAGTTTACTAACCGTGATTTTTCTTATGAGTTTTATTTGTGCAGCACTTCCTGATAGAATTCCGGCAGTTTTCCCATTAAAAACTTAGCTGTTTCCTAAGGACGTTAATCAGCCAGTTCTCTTGATATTTTGATCAGTTTTTCTGACCATAACAAACACTACAGGCCTGAGAACCTGCTGAATCATTACTGGGTTAGAGATGATTTTTTTTTTAGCTATGCAAGAAATGAAGCTGTGGACTGAACACGATCCCTGGTAAGGATTTAGGTGTTAAACTCTGGTCTTGGAGGACCGCCATCATGTAGAATTCAGATGTTTCCTGCTTCAACACACCTGAAATTAAATGGATCTTCTCAAAAGGTTGTTAATGAGCCACCTTTGATCCGGTTCCGGTCTGAGTGAACGCTGGCGTAGCTGTCGCCGCTGCTCACCGGCAAAGAAAAACAAAAAATTGAAACATCACCTGCTGTATACCTGGCCAGTAGCCTCAACGCTTTCTCTTGACAGCGACGGCGTTCTATTGTCAGCTGCCCACCTGTCAAACTGCTGACCTGTCAAACAGCCCACTGATCTACAGCTTACCCGCGGATCCCTGGCTTTCCAGCCTCACTCCCGAGAAGGATGACGTGGATTCTCCGTGTGTTGCTGTGGTTTGCAGCTGGCTGGCTCCTGCTGTCACTTGTCCAACTCCAAGCTGACGCACTGTTCCAGTACTCAGTTGCTGAACTTCTGAAGCTCCGACGCCATGTCGACGTTTTCCAGCCTCCTTCTGGTCTCCCCATTCCTCCGGAGATCTTCTTCCAGCCCTGCCGGAGGTACGTCCACCGTGGATCGCGTGGCAAGCAGATTTACAACATCTCCGGGTCCTCAATACCGACCTTACTCACCTCACTCACCTCACGCCGACGCTCTCCGATCATTCGCCGGGATGCTAACTGCGCCACCCTGGCTAGTTTGCCAAGGGCAGGTAACTCTGCCTGCAAAAGCAGCCACGCGACCGCCACCTTTGGTCTTCTGAACATACGCTCTCTCAACAATAAGGGCCTTTTAATAAGAGATCTTATTGTAGATCATAATCTTGACTTTTTATGCCTGACAGAGACTTGGCAGCTGCCTGATAATTTTATTTCTCTAAATGAGTCCGTCCCGCCGGGCTTTGTTTACGTCTGCCTGCCTCGTGCTTCTGGACGCGGTGGAGGTCTTGCATTGCTCCATCGTGAGAGCTGGAAAGTTGTGCCGATTCCTGCTGCTCCGGTCTTCTCCTCCTTTGAGTATTCTGCATCACTGCTGCCCGGTCCCTCTCCCACAGTCGTTACCACCGTCTACCGTCCTCCAAAATATAACAAGGATTTTTTGAATGATTTCTCCCTCCTCCTCACCCATCTTTCTTCCCTCTCCCACAACTTGATCATTCTAGGTGACTTCAATATTCATTTGGACAATGACAGTGCTCCTCTTTCCAGGGACTTCTCGTCCTGCCTGGACAGCTTTGGTCTTCATCAATACATTAATTTTCCAACCCACTGTAAAAAACATATTTTGGATTTAGTCTGCTGCTCTGGTATCGCCCCTACTGGTTGTAAATCTCATTCTGTTGCTTTTTCTGATCACCAGCTCGTCACTTTTAACATCAAGGTGCAGCTGTCTAAAATTATACTCCCTCGCATCATCTCCTTTCGTAATATAAAGGACATAAACATCGAAACTTTCACATCTGATATCAATAATTTTCCCAGTGTATCTTCCTGTTGCTCACCTGATGACCTGGTTTCTTTTTATGACAAAAGTCTTCACACTCTCCTGGACATCCATGCTCCTCTGCGATCTAGATCAGTCTCCTTCACCCGCTCAGCACCCTGGTTTACTCCTGCCCTACGTCAACTGAAATCCCGCGGCCGTCAGCTGGAACGCCTTGCCAACAAAACTGGACTCACTATTCATAATAATATGTACAAGGACCACATCACTGTGTACAAGGCCGCTCTCTACTCAGCCAAATCTGCATACTACTCCAATTTAATCCATTCAAACTGTCATAACTCTAAAACCCTCTTCTCTTCTCACTTCCATCACTAAACCTCCTGATTCTCTTCCCCACCATATGCAATCTCACGATTTCTGCAACAAACTCATGTCTTTTTTCATTTCCAAAATCACAGATATCCATACACACCTCACTTCAACTGGAGCTGCAGTCGCTGGAGGTGACCCCACTACCTCCTTCCCATCTCTTACAACCACTTTTTCTAGTTTTGACCTTCCCTCAGTCCAAACCATCTCTGACATTATCCATAAATCCAAACCTTCCACATGTCACCTTGATCCACTTCCCTCCATCCTGGTTAAATCCTGCTGCTCCTCACTTGCGCCTCTCATTACCAAAATCATCCACTCTTCATTGAGTTCTGGTTTGGTCCCTTCTTCACTCAAATCTGCCTCAGTCACGCCCATTCTGAAGAAACCTGGCCTGGACCCAACCAACTTCATCAACCTTCGTCCCATATCCAATCTCCCCTTCATTTCCAAAATTTTAGAAAAATCTGTTGCCTTTCAACTTCATAATCATCTGCTGTCCAACAATATTTATGAGCAGTTTCAATCTGGCTTCCGTCCCCTCCACAGCACCGAGACTGCACTTATCAAAATTTCTGATGACCTACTCATGGCTTCCGACTCTGGACTGCTTTCCATCCTCATTCTCCTGGACCTCACAGCAGCCTTTGATACCATTTCTCACGCTACTCTTCTAAGTCGACTCTCATTTCTTGGCATCACTCACACCCCAATAGCCTGGTTTACTTCATATCTCTCTGATCGAACACAGTTCATACAACTCAAATCTCATAAATCTATTTCCTACCCCGTTTCCGCTGGAGTGCCCCAAGGTTCTGTACTGGGCCCCCTCCTTTTTATCATCTACATACTCCCACTCGGCCACATCCTTCGTAAATATAATATCAATTTCCACTGCTACGCGGACGACACCCAGCTCTACCTCTCAACTCAACCATCTGCCTCGCTCCCGCCAACTGCCCTCACCCTCTGTCTTGAAGAAATCCAGTCTTGGTTCTCATCCAACTTTCTAAAACTAAACAGCTCTAAAACGGAAGTCCTCTTGGTAGGCACACCTCACACCCTATCCAAAGCCAATAAATGTTTCATTACTCTTGATAACTCAACTGTCCTCCCCTCCCCTCAGGTTAAGAGCTTGGGTGTCGTCCTCGACAGCACATTGTCCTTCCAGTCTCACATTAATAACATCACCCGGTCTGCCTATTTCCACCTACGTAATATTTCTCGTCTCCGTCCTTCCCTCACTTCCCAAACTACTGCCATTCTAGTTCACAGCCTGATCACATCCCGCATTGACTACTGCAATTCACTTCTTTTTGGCCTCCCCAATAAGTCCCTCCAGAAGCTGCAGCTCCTCCAAAACTCTGCCGCACGTGTTATCACTCGGACCCCCATTGCTCATCATATCACTCCCATCTTGCAACAACTCCACTGGCTCCCCATCAAACAAAGGATCATCTACAAAATACTGATCATCACTTTTAAGGCACTCCATAACATGGCTCCATCTTACATCTCTGATCTCCTTCATCCACACACCCCTTCCCGCACACTGCGTTCCTCCCATACCCATCAGCTTTCCGTTCCCCCGGCACGTCTGGCAACAATGGGGAGCAGGGCGTTTAGTCGCTCGGCTCCTCATCTCTGGAATTCCCTCCCTCCTGATCTCCGTACAGTGGACTCCTTCCTTCTCTTCAAATCCAGACTCAAAACTCATCTGTTCAGACAGTCTTATCCCCCCTAAGTCCATATACATCTTTCCACAGTGTTTCCTTCCCCTATCACTTATTCTGTTTTGTGCTTTTAATGTTTTGCTTACTTTTAGTGTCTTATGTTTGTACAGTGTCCTTGGGTGCTTTGATAAGGCGCTTTTTTAAAATAAAATGTATTATTTAATCTGGATTAAGTGTTGAAGAAACATCTAAAACCTGTAGGACTGCGGGTCTGAAGGATCAGAGTTGATATCAGGGATTAAGAAAATAAATAGGTGGACTTTAATTTTGGAGCAACGTGAATGCATTAAAAAAAAAGTTAATAGAAGTGTGACTCATTTCTTTCTCTTTTACGATGAGATGTCATGCATCTTGTCCTGTGTTCACAGTTTAAAGGTTTCTTGTCTGTTCTCGGCTCTCAGAAGTTGTCATTCAGACTGAGGAGAGGATTTTGGATGTTTTGAAAGGTTTCAGTGTGAAATTGTACTTTTGCTCACTGAAAACTGTGAGTTTGACATGTTTTGGTGTGTTGGACTGAAGAATGTAACACTGGTCTGTGAGGCAGCCTGAAGCCTCCACAGGCCAGACAGAACACATGCAGACGTGTAGACACACATGCCGACACGCTGCATGTCTGCAGACGTTTTTACTCATGTACTGACAGAGAACACACATCACACTGAGGCTACCACAGATTCAGGTCTGCCATGTTCACCAGTCACACACACACACATCTGTAGATAGACGAGAAAAAACAATTTTCTCTTTCATCAGTTTAACAACATTCATCTACAGTGACAATGATGGTGATTACAGGATCAGTCAAATCACAGAGAAACCTCTGAGCCAATCAGAAAGCTTCTCTGGGAGATGATGATGTTCTGTAAGAGCTGAAGGAAGGACTCAGAGGTCTTACTTTTAATCACCTTTAACCAAATTGATTCTGGAGTCTGTAGAAAGTTCAACTCATGTTAAAGTGTTTGAGATGCAAAATAAATACAACTTTTAATGAGGAAATCATCATCATCATCATATACCAGCTGGTTTTTAATGTAATCTTCCAGTGAGACACATCAGCTGTCACATTTCTAATGTTTTTAGGGTGATAAAAAGACAAAAACATGACATTCTGTCACCGTTACACTGTTTTTGTGATCTCTACACATCTGTAACCTTTCAAATATTTTTTTCCATTTTAACTCTTTTCTCTGAGTCTGACTGAAAATCAACACTGAATAAAAACTATGACGTCAGAATCAGTGTAAAAACTGCATTCACCATCACTGCATCACAGGATAAAAAGGTCAGTAGCAGCAAGGAGCTCCCCTAGAAAAGCAAGTTTTGCTAGTTCCTTACGAGTACCTGGTTTTGGACCCCAGTTTTTCCTCCAGAACTGCCTTAGTAAGTGTTACAGAGTCAACCAGGTGGTGGAAACCTTCCTCAGAGGTTTTCTCCATATTAACATGACAGCATCACACAGTTGCTGCAGGTTTGTCGGCTGCATCCATGATGAGAATCTCCCGTTCCACCACATCCCAAAGCTGCTCTACTGGACTGAGATCTGGTGACTGTGGAGGCCGTTGGAGTCCAGTGAACTCATCGTCATGTTCTAGAAAGCAGGTGGAGATGATCTGAGCTTTGTGACATGGTGCATTATCCTGCTGGAAGTAGCATCAGAAGATGCTCCACTGTGGTGATAAAGGGATGGACATGGTCAGCAACAATACTCAGGTAGGCTGTGCTGGTTAAACCAGGCCACGTTGGTACTAAGGGGGCCAAAGTGGGACAAGAAAATGGGCCAACTGTATTTGTATATTAAAGTGAACTCACAGCAGTTTGAGTGGAAATTTACATCATGTTATCAGAAATAACACACCCGCCATGAAACGGAAGCAGAAGCTCAAAGTCAGAGCTGAAAATATTATATGTGTTATCCTGTTTAATTTAGTTTTTTTATAAACTTTTTTAAAGCAGTTCCTCTGATCACGTCAGTGTTTCTGCTGCTCATGAAGCAGAAACAGGAACCTTTAAGCATCTGCTGCAGCTGTTTTCACACTTTTCTAAACCCAGCCATTTTCTTCTTCAGCCATCAGGTATCAGTGACCACAACCATGAACCCAGCGTGGTCCTTCATGGAGCAGATCACCAACCAAAGCTGTTGATGAACAGACTTGTTCACATTTTCTATTAGTCCTAAATACCATCAGATCCTCTCTGTTGTCCAACCTCAGCATCTGTGGCTCACTGCTCCAAATACAAAGATTCAATAAGGAAACATTTTTAAAAAAAAATCATCCATATTCCAGTTTAATTATTTTCTAAAAAGCAGGATCAACGCTGCATTTTCTGGGTTAGCCATCAACACTGAGTCTCACAAACTGGACAGCTGAATAAAAACCTTGCAGACTTTATTATTATTAACAAACTGTCCGATTTTCATCTGTACAGAGAAACAAAAACAAAAGAAAAAAAATCTCAGACAATCGAGGGCTCCGGGGATTTTAACACAAACTTGAAAAGCAAACATTCTCGCCATCTGGACAATAAGAACGGCGAAGACGCAGTCAGCTGACACACATCTCTCTCACACTCACACACACACACACACACACACTCTGCTGGGAACTGCAGGGGAATCCAGGATGTTCTGTACAGGAGGATCCCTCAGGGGGACGGTCAATAGGCACACCTATTTAAAAAAAAACAAAAATTCTGATTTACCAGCAGGGAGGGCAGCGCTCACCACAGCAAGCTTCAACAGTTAGAAATGCAACGGTACAGCATGACTCAGTATGTTACACATGTACACGCAGGTGGCTGGAGATGGGGGTTCGTTATCCAGCAGAGACAAGCGGAATCATCTTCCATAGAAATGTTGAACCGTCAGAAAACACTACAAATGATCATGTGACAAAAAGGAGGCTGTTTTTTTCCCCTTGAAAAACCAAAACCAGACTCAGAATAGTTAAAAACTCCTCGCCTGGTTTAAGTTGATAAAAAATGAAGTTGTTCTTTATCATGTTTAACTTGGAGGAACCTGAACCTCCGCCTCCCCTCCCTCTTAGCTGCAAGTCAAACACTCTGCTGAAGAAAAGGCAACCAGAGAGAACATTCAAATCAAAGAGAAACAAAGATTGACCATTAGTAAACAAATAAATAAGGCTATGACAAAACAATATATATATGTATTCATAGATATAAAAAATGTGCAATGATTCCAGTTTAATCTTTACACAAAAATGTTCACATCTTTATAACCGTCTGAATTTTGTTTCTTTTTCCGGCATCTCGTTCACCTCTCCTGCACCAACCAACCGCTCTCTGCTGACCCCGCCTGCTTGGCGTCATGTTTCCATGACGCCATGTTTTTGGTTTTTGATGTCAAAAGGTGGGAATGGTGACAGTGGCCAACGGCGGAGTGGCAGGTGGAGGCGCTGCTGTTGGACCGTCCCAGAACCGGACTCCCCAGGTCAGCTGGGACATAAAGATCTTTAACGTGCGTGTGTGTGTGTGTGTATGGGTGGAGGGCTGGCTGGTTGGCACCGCCTGCCTGGCAGTCTCCATGGCAACAAAAACATGACATTTCAGCAAAGAAAAGCAAACCGACCCCCAGAAACTTTAGAAGAAAGACAAAGGAGAAGAAGTTGGTGGTAGAGACAGTTTGGATCAAACTCTCTCACACAAACACACGTCATCAAAATACTGGAGTCATTAAATTGTTCTATACATGGACATTTCCCCTTCCCACTTTCTACACATTTACACTGAAATCTCCACCCTCCTCCAGGAAACACTTACTGCCCCCATATTCTCAACAAAAGTAAAACAGGAGGGGGGGGAGGGGGTAATACTGCATCTACAACCCAACACCTCATATCAACACTAAGGAGATAAAGGAGGGGGCAGTGGGCGGAGAGAACTGGTCACAGCAGGTAAGTCACTGGTTACACCCACATTCACCTGTGGGATTGTGGGTAATGTCATTTCCATGAGAAAGCCCACATAGTGACGCAGAGCGATGGAGATCTGAAGTGGTTTAGATGATGTGGAGGCGGTTTCCATGGCGCTTCAGACGGAGCATCAGAGGGATTTAAAGATGGGGGAGTCTTTGCAGTGGTGGTTCTTTCTCCTGTGGCCCCATCCTGACCCCAAATCTGGGGGTGCGTGTGGAGGGAGGAAGTTTACCTGTCCTTCAGCTCCTGAGTGACCCGCCTGGTGAAGCGTCCACAGAGCATCCCCACCAGGAAGAGCAGCGCCACACCTGCACCAATCACAGTCATGATGTAGTTCTTAGATGGTGATGTCATCACCTGCATGGCCAGGTCTGAGAACCCGTCAGCAGGAGCCACCTGGAAGAGACCAATCAGGAGATCCGCTTTAGAAGAAATCTACTCTAGATGTTTATTAAGTGGTGGAATAGTGCAGCCCAACTTCAGCTTCTTTTACAGGACAGGAAACATTCGTATGAAGTCCTACAGGTCCAACCCACAGCAGGATGCATCAGGGCTACGTCCTGGCTCGTGTTTGATCCAGCAGGTAAAACTGCATGCATTGCTGGGTTTTCCCCTCCCTCTCATTTCGGACAGGTCCAATGCAAACCCAGTTGTTTGGGGAGGGGTCAATAGGCCTTCTTAATCCCCACGTTCTGGACCTGTCCTGTTCAGCAAAGTTTCGGAGAGGTTTCCCAAACTTTGTCCACAATCACTTACAGTGAAATTCCCCCAACACCTTTACTCCCTTCTGTTTGGGTCCATCGGAGAGGACAAAGAATACCTCTTTCAGTTATGCATCTCTGCTGGATTCTCCAGTTCATTCAATCACATGAGGAATGCAACATTGTGTGATATTTGGTGCCCTAGTGGGCATTTTAAGGGGACATTGTGTAACATTTTCTGTTGTTTACCAGCCAAATTTGATGTCTGAATCTTTATCAAACTACAGCAGCTGGCAAGGGACGAATCGCACCAACTACGCTTTTTCCCGGCAAGCCAGCACACAGTGAGATGCGGAGAAGAGCGGCTTACTACCCCAGCAAGTTAGAAAACAACAATGCAAGACCATGCATATTCAGCAGCAGCACAGGAGCCGTCCAAAAGGCAAAAAAGGGGATTTAAAGGCAGCGTGACCAGACAATACAACAAGGAAAAACATCGGGCGAGCATTCCCCAGGTAGAAGGAGCTCAAGAAAGAGAACGATTTTAAAAGGGATGCTGAAGTTGACAGCTTTCTCCTCGACAAGTCAACAGCACTGCCTAAGCTAGCCTAAAGCTAACTTTTTCCATTCGGTTGTGTTAGTTACCATGGCAGCATAACAGTATTTCTGCTACAATACACCAGCCTCGTTGGTACAGAAGTGTATGTTGTGAATATGGCCGCGGTGAATAAAGTTAACGTTCAGCTTCTGAAGTGAGTTTTTTGTGTGCAACATTATTAACGATCAGATCACATGCTTTCATCAGAGTTGTTGAGGCTTTCTGAGATACGGCGGCTGCTGTTGTTGCAATACGTGTTTGAGACGGTAAAACGTTCCAGTTCCAATGTTAGATGTGGTAATTCTTACACATTGTCCCTTTAAAGAGACCAATAAACCAGCTAAAGCTTAGTTGGCCCGTCCGACTGGGTCTCACGTGCTTGCTCCTTATATTTTATAGTTGGGATTTGTGGTGTGATTTTGTGCTGTTCACACCTCAGGGGAAGATGCTCTATTGTTCAGCGGCAGTGTGGTAGAGAGCACAGGAAGCAGGAGTCCTTTTTATGGCATACCCCTTCATATTCATGTTGGTACTATCACTGCGTATATCTGCAGTCAAAGTTAGAAACAGAAATCAGATTCCCTAAACAAACCATAGGATTGGTGTGACAACAGCTATAAAGGACTCCCCCACAGGTCAAAGCAAAGCTGCAACACCCCCCGTCCAGCCATCTCATGTACCTTCGCAGCATAGCTCCACATTTCGATTCGATCCTGAAGTCTCTTCTTACACTCTGGCTGCAGACGGACACGTTTGTCCTGCAGAGCCTCCATCAGACACGACATCTCTGCAGAACAGCAGCACACACACCACTTTATTCACTTCATTATAGAAATACACAGAAATACATAAAAATATTGATATTTTTTTTATCTTGACATTGAAAATACAGTATTATCCTCATCATTTTTCAACATTATCAATTTTTATCATTAGCATCCCAATTTTTATTACTGTATAATAAATTTTTATGATCATTATTAATAATAACAATGACAGTGATAATACATTTATTAATAACAATAATAATACTGGTTTAATCCTGAGTGACATGGGTTTTGTATGTTCAGGGACTCACGTCGGCCTTTTCCTGGTGGGATGGCAGCACAGTGGTGTTTGATGTCCAGAGCACAGGCTGTGTGGAGGACGGGGTCAACAAAGATGTCTGCTTTACTCTCCTTCAGCATATTCAGCACCTCCTGCAGGAAGGAGGATGATCAGATGTTGGAGAAAGAAAAGTCTGGAAAAAAACAGAACAAGTATCTTGGAGTGATCAGCGAAGGCATCTTTTACCTTCTTACATCCTTCTTGTTTGATCTTCAGCAGGTTGACTTTCAGACACTCCTCCACCTGTCCCGTCTGCTCCTGGGCTGCTGCTTCCTCCGGACAAAGGCTGGAAATCTACAAACACATGATCATTAACGAACAGGCGAGCTGTCAGGGGACTGAGAAGCTTCCTGTCTGCAGAACTGAGTGGAGTCCCCCCCGCTGGCCAAATGCCCCCACTGCAGTGAACACCGGCTGACCTGATGTCTGCAGTCCAAAGTTAAGAGTAGTAAACATCTGTGTAATTTAATTCTGTTTCAAACAACATGTTAACATCAGAGAAAGTGAAATAACAAAGCTGTGAACCTCTTGTGTGCAGTGGATCTGCAGCTGAGGGTCCAGCCTGTAGTCCAGAGCAGACTCCTGCAGGATGACCCGGATCTGATCCTCACAGTCAGGAGACAAACGCTAAAACACAAACACATTTCTCAGTCTTCTCAGGCATCGTCTTAAACATTTATACACACTGATCAGACAGCTTTAAACCATGGACAGTTTTCTGCAGGTAAGTTGGTTGATGTACAGCTAGACTCCAGAAACCACCCAGACGACATCTGTGGAAAGCAAGGCTCCTTCTCTGTGCAGTGCGTGCTGCCGTCTCTGGTTATCGGTGGATTATTGAGGGTTTTTAGTACTGATTAACTGATCTTAGTGAAGGGAAGTTGATGTAGACTCTCTGGTTCTGACCTGGTCTGCGTATTTGAGTTTGAGGCAGGAGATGACCTGACCCTCCAGCTCGGTGTCAGCTGTGGCCTTGTTCAGTACAGGCTGACAGAACTTTGGGATGTCGGCTTTACAGGCCTTCCTCAGAACCGGGTTCAACCTGTAGTCTGAACACACAAACATGCTTTTAAATTTCCAGCTCTGCAGTATGAGCTGGGACGTGGGAAACTGAGTGGATCAGGGCTAGAGTCTGAGCTGGATTACCTGTGTTCTGGGTGATTTGTCTCTTGGTGATCATCTGTTTGCATTTAGGATCCATAAGCTCACTGTTCTTATTCTGTTTCAGACACTGAAGAACGTTCTTCCCCTCTGACTCCGTACAGAACCGCTAAACACAGAAACATGTCCTTTATGAAATCCCCCATGTCTCATTTCATATCATATCTGGTGCAGAGAGAAAAACATGAAACAGTATTGTTGAAGATTTCAGGAGGTATTTCTTTCCTACGATGTGGTCTCACCCTGATCATGTGCTTGCAGACTCTCATCAGCTGATAGTCCAGTTCAGGATCAGCCATCTCCACCTCCTGCAGCTTAAAGATTCTTTGGTGGCAACGCTGAGTCAGCTGGCGCTTGTTCTCTTTCAGACACTCGATAACCTGCAGAAAGAGGATGATGTGTTACTGGATCAGTTGCCTCAGTCCAGGTCCAGATTTGACCTGTCAGTGTAACTGGATGCAGTCTTGTGTCTCAGTATATATGCATCCAGTTACAGACAGCACAGCACTGGGAGAAGGTTTCAGTGCAGCATCTAACTTCCTCTGTGGGAGATCCAGCTGAATTTTCTGCATAGATCTTGTCTACATGAATCAGATGATGCTGAAGTTCACTTTATTCATTTTTCCCTCGAGAGGACAATTTGGTCTGCAGCAGGCATGTACAACCAGTCACATTTTAAAAGTATAAGACATAAAAAACAAAGTTAATTAAAACAGATGTGCAAAGTGTTCAGTCCAATCATCTAAAAAACAAAGTACATATTAAAAAACAAATAACCAGTAAATAGAGGTGCAAAGTATCTGCAGGACAGTGCAGTCACCTCTTCATCTCCGTAGCGTTTAGAGCCAGGATGGAGATGCACGAGGAAAACTTGTATCTGTTTTATGTAGCTAAAGGACTTTGACAACGTTATTAGTCCCACCAGGGGAGATTAGTTAGAGCAGCACAACGTACAACCATACAGTATAGTATGAAGCACAAAAGAAGAAGAGCTCGGTAATCAATAAATATATATATAAAATATTTTAAAAATATTTAAAAATTAAGAAAAAAAAACAAACAAAAAAAAAAAACCAGACAGAGAGCAGAAGGAAGAAGCTTCTAGTTAAAAACTTTTGCAGTTTTTCTGGGATTTCACCTGGAATAATATCCCTTCTATTTAACTGTTTTTACTAAAACCTCCATCTGAGTCTAGCTGACTGTTTATATGCAGCAGTTTGTCGTGCTTTTAATGCATTTTTTACATTTTGTTGCTTTGAGTGCAGGACTGTGGTCAACGTTGCTGTGTTTAACCCTTAAAAGTAATTTTATTTAGTTATTTTTGGTCTGCCTGTTTTTTGTTGTTTTTTTTTTTTTTTTGTTAAATGTAAAGATATATGTAGAAGCTCAACACTTTAAATCCTGGTCAACATTTAGACATTATTTTTCCAGGAGATCCTCAGCTGTCAGGTTATGAGGCTAAAATGATGTCAAATGAATGTATGAATAGATATAGCAGCATAAAGGCCGACCAAAACAACAAAACAGAATTTATTACTAACAGAACTTTGTAGAAATAACACACAGATCAACAGTGACCAAACCTTTTCTCATCCATCATCTATCTTTCCAGTCCGGGCTTTCAGGATAAAAAATATTGGCATTGAAACACACAACAGAAACCATTTATGTATTTACACTTTTTGCTCCAGCTGTTTGCTGCCATTTACAGTTATTTATGCTACTAATAACAAAAACCACTGAGCCGACACCTTATCGTGGTAGAGGAGTTTGTGCGTCCTGATGATCCTAGCGGCTATGTTGTCGGGGGCTTCATACCCCTTGGTACGGTCACCCATGGCAAACAGGTGTCTAGGGGAGAGACCAGATGAAGTGCGGCTCAAAAAACCCCAATGATGACGACAAAGCAAGGACCAGGGTTTCCCTTGCCCAGATGTGGGTCACCGGGGCCCCCCTCTGAAGCCAGGCCTGGAGGTGGGGCACGGAGGCGAGCGCTTGGTGGCCGGGCCTTTGCCCATGGGGCCCGGTCGGGCTCAGCCCGAAAGGGTGACATGGGCCTCTCCTCCCGTGGGCTCACCACCTGCAGGAGGAGCCATAGGGGTCGGGTGCAGTGTGAGCTATGCAGTGGCCGAACACGAGGACCCTGGCGGTCTGATCCTCGGCTGCAAAAGCTAGCTCTAGGGACGTGGAATGTCACCCCTCTGGCGGGGAAGGAGCCTGAGCTGGTGTGCGAGGTTGAGCAGTTCTGGCTAGATATAGTTGGACTCACCTCGACGCACGGCTTGGGCTCTGGAACCACTGTCCTTGAGAGGGGCTGGACCCTCTTCCATTCTGGAGTAGCTCCCGGTGAGAGGCGCCAAGCAGGTGTGGGCATGGTCATTGTCCCCCGACTTGGCGCCTGTACGTTGCTGTTTACCCTGGTGGTCGAAAGGGTAGCCTCCCTCCGCCATCGGGTGGGGGAATGGGTCCTGACTGTTTGTGCTTATGCACCAAGCAGCAGTTCAAAGTACCCACCCTTTTTGGAGTCTTTGGAGGGGGTGTTGGAGAGCACTCCTTCCGGGGGCTCCCTCGTTCTGCTGGGGGACTTCAATGCTCATGTGGGCAATGACAGCGAGACCTGGAGGGGCGTGATTGGGAGGAACGGCCCCCCTGATCTGAATCAGAGTGGTGTTTTGTTGCTGGACTTCTGTGCTCGTCATGGACTGTCCATAACGAACACCTTGTTCAGGCATAAGAGTGTCCACATGTGCACTTGGCACCAGGACACTCTAGGCCGCAGTTCAATGATCGACTTTGTAGTCGTGTCGTCGGACTTGCGGCCGCATGTTCTGGACACTCAGGTGAAGAAAAGAGCAGGGCTGTCAACTGATCACCACCTGGTGGTGAATTGGCTCAGATGGTGGGGGAGGATGCCGGTCAGGCCTGGCAGACCCAAGCGTGTTGTGAGGGTCTGCTGGGAACATCTGGCAGAGTCCCCTGTCAGAAAGAGTTTCAACTCACATCTCTGGCAGAGCTTCAACCATGTCCTGGGTGAGGCGGGGGACATTGAGTCCGAGTGGGCTGTGTTCCATGCCTTTATTGTTGAGGCTGCCAGCCGCAGCTGTGGCTGTAAGGTCGTTGGTGCCTGTCGTGACGGTAACTCCTGAACTCCTTGGTGGATACCAGCAGTAGGGGATGCAGTCAAGCTGAAGAAGGAGTCCTATCGGGCCTATTTGGCCTGTGGGACTCCAGAGGCAGCTGATGGGTATCGGAGGGCTAAGCGGAGCGCAGCTTCGGCGGTCGCTGAGGCAAAAACTCAGGTATGGGAGGAGTTTGGAGAGGCCATGGAGAATGACTTCCAGACGGCTTCGAGGAGATTCCTGCCCCAAGTGGAGGTGTTCAAGTATCTTGGGGTCTTGCTCACAAGATGGACAGGCGGATCGGTGTGGCATCTGCAGTGATGCGGACTCTGCATCAGTTTGTCGTGGTAAAGGAGCTGGGCCAAAAGGCAAAGCTCTTGATTTACCGGTCAATCTACGTTCCTACCCTCACCTATGGCCATCAGCTGTGGGTAGAGGCCAAAAGAACGAGATTGCGAATACAAGTGGCTGAACTGAGTTTCCCCCGCAGTGGCTGGGCTCTCCCTTAGAGACAGGGTGAGAAGCTTGGTCATCCATGAGAGGCTCAGAGTAGAGTTACTGCTTCTCCACATCAACAGGAGCCAGATGAGGTGGCTTAGGGATCTGGTTTGGACGCGTCCTTGGTGAGGTGTTAAGGTTTTTCCCATAAGAAGGAGAAGGTGGATGGATGGAAGTACGGACGGACGGATGGAGTTACACCCCTGAGAAACCATTCCTGAGAAATTGTTGATATAAGTTACAGAGCTCGGGACACCGGACATCTAGCAGAGTTTCATGCTTCATGAATAAAATGGGATTGGATGAGTTATTTGAACCCAAACAACATTCTCTGGGTGAGTTAGCTCGGCTTTGAAAGCTTGGACCTTTGATCAACATATATATTTTCACATATTTGCTCCACATTGTCCTGTTTTCTTCTTACTGAGTGAAGTTTTCCTGTTTGTGAAGTGAGGGGGGTGAAAGCTGCTGACCTGAGCGTTTCCAAAGGCCACGTTCTGACACAGCCTGTTGATATCCTGCTTGCAGGAGTCGTACAGCTCTGGTTCCAGACGGATGTCCTCAGACTGCACATAAACACAACACAGGAATCAAATACCAATTAACTCATTAAACTCATTATAAATATTATTCTATTTTTTTTTTAATAAACACGGTGATTGCTGTCAGATATGCAGTTTTTCTGAAGCTTCATGTGTGGATGATCACTGACTCTGGGCTGTATATCCCATGAACGTACCATCTCCACCTCCTCCACTCGCAGCTGTTTACGACATTTGACGGACACTCTCTGCTCCTTGGCGTCCTGCAGAGTGTCGTTCCTCACTGTGGTGCTGAGGCAAATGACAACGTCCACCCTGGAAGACACAAGTTCAAACAGCCAATCACAACACAGCGGGCGGAGCTCCAGTAAGTTTTTCACAGATAAGTTTTTTTTTTCTTTTAAACTTGGTGGTCCTGGAGGTTCACCTCTGATTTAGTTTGAAATAAAGGCTGAAACTGTAGGCTTTCTGCTCTTTAGATCCAAGGAAAAAAGTCCATATTTGTTAAACATCTTCACTACATCAGATTATATTTTAAAGATAGAAAGCAGTCTTGACTAAAACAGTGCTTCTCAACCAAAATTTAGAAGCTGAATATTTTTCATTCTTGTAGCTCTGTGTGTTCAAGTATTTAAATACCGAGTTTACAGTTAAAGACGATCTCAATCTGTACAAGCTCCAGCTGCTCTGTTAGCACATTAACATGGTGGAACTTTATTTCTCCAGCGTTGTACCACGTGTGCCCAAGTTTTTCTGGTTGGAAAAAGAGGTACACAACGCTGCACCATCAGTGCCCGATTTATTCAAATGAACTGAAGCATGTTTTAAAAAATATTCTAAAATCGTTGATGTTTTTCCAGCATGATGAGTGATAATACTCCATGACTACATTCATATCAAACCTTTTCTAATCACTAAAATGACTTTTTATGGAAAACTGTGTTAACATAAAGACGTCTTTTGTTGTTTTCCCTTGAAACTTTTCCAGATCAACAAATGTTGGTGAATATCGTCTCTACCAATGTCTGGAACAAAAGCTACACTATGAGCAAGAGCCCACAGAAGACTCCAGGACTTTTGATGGTGTGGAGGAGGATTTTGGAGACTTGTGATGACCTGATTCAGTAAAAGTTCTGTTAAAAAAACTGTTGCTGTTGTTAAAAACCAGACTGTTGCTTCAAACAGGTTGATTCTGTTGTGAAAATTTGTTTTTTTTCAGCTTCGTGTGCTGTCTAAAGTGAAGTCATTCCTCGGCAGAAGTGAACTGGAGAAGGCCATCCATGCCTGTTAGCTCCAGACGTGATCACTGCAATGCTTTGTATGTCGGTATTAATCAAACTTGCATTTACTGTTAGCAGTTTGTACAAAACTCTGCCACTCGCCTTCTAACCCAGTTCGATCCAGGATACCGTTAAACTGCTGCTGTTCATTTTTAAAGCACTGAATGACTTTGCACCACTTTATCTGTCAGAAATCCACCAGCCAAGCAGAACTTCAGCTGGTTAACATCTGTAAGATCCAGGTGATCAATCCAGGTGCAAGCAATGGGAGGGTCGGTCTTTCTCAGAGGCGGGTCCAACACTCTGGAATATTCCTCCCCAAGAGTTACGTTCCCTTACTTACCTGCATCTATTCAAAGCGAAACTCAAAACCTATTTATTTAAATACTTACTCTGTTTGAATTGTTTTTGTTTTTTTTATTTAAAGCACTTGGGTCAACCTGAGCATTGTTGGAAATAAACTGACTGCTGGACACCCCGACATTCCAGATTTAAAGATGACTGCGCCCAGTACCGCTTGTCTTTGTTAAAATTCTTTATAAAAAAGTTGTGTCCATTAGGTTTCTAGTGTAAATAGCTAATTATGTTGTTACTCATTGTCACTAAAACTAGCCGCTGTTCTCATGGTGCACATTTTTACAATGGGTTTGTAAGTTTCTACTTTTTATACAACATTTGTGGATGCTCACAGATTGGCTGTTTTGGAGGTGTCCAGTTTTTCCAGGCTGGTGCAGCTGGAACCCCAACTACCCGGTAATGACGTCACCAAATCTCCTCCACTCGGATTAATCAGATTAAAAGTTTTAATCATTTGACAGCCCAAATTTATAAATATTGAAATATTTATTACATAGTTATTAAATTTTACATGTACACTTCCCTTTCTCCCATACCCCAATTTGAGAAACCGTGTCTAAAGATATCTTAAGACTTGTAGTGACTGCCTATTTATCTTCAAAATGAAAGGGAAAACATTTAACCTTGAATTTCCCCTCACCACCCCATTGCTGCTAGACCCTAGACTTCAGGCTGTTGCATACTCTGCAGGAAGCAAGAAAAGAGTGAAGCAGAAAGTTGTCATTTCCGCATTTCTGCTGATACAAGGTTGAACTGATACTTTTCATTAACAGCAGATCGAGGTGATGAGAAAGTATGAAAATGAATACAACACGCGTGGTATATACAGACATCGCCGCGTGCACGACCCCCGTCCTGCCATGAACAAAGTTTCTCATTAAGTATGAAATCACCAGGTCAATTCTTCATTACACATAGGGCCGACACAGACGATTATTCTGATCATTGACCATTATTTTGGCGATTATTCAACAAACTGGATCATTTGGAAATTGTAGCTCATAGTTGGCTTGGTAACAAAACTGGCCGTTGTAAAGGAAAGCATTTTTTCAACACAGTAAGGTAGCGTTATAAAACAAAGCATTAGCGTTATCACATTTCCTATTCAAACTTGGCACCATTGTTATAACGTTACAGCCAACACACAACATGTGTGCTAAGGGTAATGAAATCACTATCACTACTGTTAATGTTACAGCTATCAATACAAGTAAGTAGCTCACTGTTGACATTAATGTTAGCAGCTAACCAGCTAATTAGCTTACAAACTGAATGAGCTTAGAAAGTGAATCGGCCACAACGTGCTTCCTCTTAATATGCTCATACATCGCCGTCATACTGCCACAGAAGGAAGTTTCACCTTCCAGATTTTGTATTGCAAATCCTTCTCTTGAATTTTTTAAAAACTCCCTAACTTTTGACATCCCATGATTCTATTTTTTTGTGCATAACTTTTCTGGTGACATCACGGCTGACAAAAAGGCAGACAAGACAGCCAAAGGTAGAGCAGGAGTTTTGAGAGGAAAAAAAGCTTAAAAAAATAAAACGACATCAACTATTAAATTAGTTGCGAACTATTTTGATAGTTGACGTAATCCATGGCTAATCGATTAATCTTGGCAGCCCTAATTGCACATAAAAACACATACCCTTCGTGTAGTATGAAAAGACAAAAACCAACTTTTTTCTTGTTCTTCCGGTCTTGAGAACAAGGACAAAGTTCTTGCTTCTCGTGGAGTATGTAACAAGCTTTCCTCACAAACAAGATAAGGTGGTACCAGTGAGGAAAACCGCTGCTAGACCCCTTATCAGCACAAATGGCTCACATCTGAATCTGGGTCTCGTCCTCTACACATCCCCCATCATCCAGGTGGAAGGAGGTAGTGGTGGACAACAGGAAGCAGGCAAGAAGCTCCATCCTTCAGCTTCAAATACCTCATCATTGATAGGGATCTACAGTGCGACTGAAAATTTGTAGGGCACGACTGATTTTATTTCTTGGTTGCACAGGTGGGTCTAACATTTCTCAGGACTTTAACCTCCCTGAATGAGCTCTTATTAAGCTCAGGGAAGAATGACAGTGATGAAGAGCCAGTTAAAGTCAGAGAAGAGGTGGATTTTCTCCTCTGACTGGCTCTGATCAGCAGCTGTACACATATGCCAACACAGGTGAGGATCACAGAATTTGTTCATATATGGGTGTGATCTGTTATCTCCACCAGTTTAAAAAATTTTCATTGTTCCTGAATCAAATGAAGAAAATCAGGATGATGTTGAACGAATCGTTTTCCTCCAGGACAGGGGTCTCCAACTCTGGTCCTCATGAGCTACTGTCCTGCAGGTTTTAGATGTCTCCTACTACAAGCCTGTTAATGACCCACTGATTTGAGTCAGGTGTGTTGCATCAGGGTAGAATCCAAAACCTGACGAGGACCGGAGTTGGAGATCCCTGCTCCAGGAGTTCAAGCAGAGAATGAGACCAACAGAAACACTAAAGATGTCCAAGAAATGGACCGAGAGGTTAATGTAATCATTTTAGAATAGGTAAGTATAAAAAAATGTTATATTAAATAAGTCTAAAGACAAAACCCATACAAGTACATCCTGCTGAGAATCGTTCAAGAACACATGACCAAAAACAGGACGGGGACAAAGAAAACTGCTGGATGTAAACAGCTGCTGGCAGCTAACGTTATAATTCAGTCAGCAGTGGAAACCTCAGCAGGAGCTGCAGGAAATGCCCCAAAACACCAGAAAACCACACCAAAGAACAGACAGCTGGCCTTGGAGCAGAGAGCACGGAGCTGGACTACACAGAAACAACCACAAACACCAGCTACTTTATCCTGCTTTAGTTTTTTCTTACTTCTTCTTGATGTTGGGACACAGTTTGAGGACGTCCTCCTTGCAGGCCGTCTTAAACTTGTAGGAGAAGCGGAAATCTTTGATCTGAATCTGTGGACAATGAGAAAGGCTGGACGTTGGTCATCAGCTGATTCAGCAGACATGTAAACATGAGACTGAGGAGAACAGACAAACTTTAGCTGTATCGTCCTGCTGAGGTGAAACAAAATGAAAACATGATTGCTCACCAACTGGAAGTGTGTGACTCCCACTGCACATTTCTCATTCATCTCCTTCTGGTGTTTGTTCTGGACCAAACACTCCATCAGATCACCGGTGTCGATCTGATTGTCTGCCACCTCCTGACAGATGAGACACAGAAGAAGTCCTTCTCAGTTATTGTGCTTTCTGAAGATGCAGCCCCCATGAAATCTAGATTCCTACCCAGGGGCTTTGCTAGACACAGGGCTCCACAGGGGCCAGGCAGAGAATTTATAACAGAAATCAGATTATAATATAAATTCAAATTAGAAAATTATTTAAATGAAATATCAGGTTATATTGTTTATTTACAACGGTCTGGGTGAATACTCGATTCTGATTGGCTGGAGGGTGTTCATTAAAAAGTGATAATGGACACCTATGAAAGAAGTTCCAATCAAACAGCCTTATTGCTGTAAATTATTGCGCAGACTAAACGGTAGTTGGTAACCGTGGCAACAGAAACCCAGACGTCGGGCTGCAGACGAGCCAGATCAGAGCAGCCTGCAGGCTTATTTAATGATGTAGGAAACGATCTGTGGACTTTGACTGAAACAAAACGTTGCATCATCCTCTGGACACACACGACCTGTAAGAGCTGCACCCGCCCTCTGAAATGTTTGTGTCACGTAACGTAACTGCGGCCGATGAGCTGCGGGTTCTGTGTTTGAGCCGGTTACCTTGGCAACGCGTCACAATGAAATAGTCCACTCAGCCGCTTCTTGTGAAAAACTTTTGATTTTACAGGTAAAAAAACAACATTAACGGATTAATAAATTATTTAATATTTTTTTCTTTGTTAATGGACGATGGTATAGGCGGGATAATGCCCTTCGAGGTGGCCATTATCATAACTTAATGCACTTCGTGGAGGCAACCGTCCTCCGCGTCGTCCATTAATTTACATCAGGCATCATCCCTTACATATTGGTTATATTATACAGTCAAATATTGTCATCTTGATTTGGAGGCTCACTTTGAAAAACCAGCACAATAAAAGTAAATAAATAAAATAAAAAATATGACTATTAATGATTGTTGGAAATGGTGTTAGTAAATACCCACTGAGCCATGATTTATACTGTACCTGCTGTCTGAGTGAACGTAGCATGCAGGATGGACACGTTCTGATGGATGCCACTACCTGATAACTTTATTTCTAGTTGATACACTAAGTAATTGTTATTATATCATCATTATCAGGGTAGCTGTAGCGCAGAAGAAAGAGCAGTCATCTGCCATCTAGAAAGTCAGTGGATCAATTCCCAGCTTCCCCTGACTAGATGCCAAAGTGTCCTTGGGCAAGACACTGAACCCCAGGTTGCCGCCCGATGTGCCTATCGGGGTGTGAAAGCTTGTGATAGGGAAAGCACTAAGTATGTGTGTGTGTGTGTGTGAATTGGTGAAAGTGACATGTAGTGTAAAAGCGCTCTGACTGGTCAACATGACTAGAAAAGTGCTGTATAATTACAGTCCATTTACCATTTTCATTGTTATAAAACAGTCGATTTTTCAAACTGACAGTTGAATATAAATCACTAAACATGACTCCAACGCACCATCAGGTCATATAATAATCCAGCCGTCTTATTCATTATTCCTTTGATCATTTGATGTTAACATTATGGTTTTGAGGTCTGTTTCATTCGGTTTTCCAGAAAAAGAGATGATGGTGACATCTTCATGATCCTGAGATTACAGGGATTCCACAGATACTAAATATGTTCTGACTGATCACCGGAGAAAGATTTCTGTCACAACTTTAATGGATTTCTGATGTTAATAAATCTTTATTGTCTAATAAATGCCAACATGCTGCTGATATCACTTCAGACTGTGTGTGAGTTCAGTTTCTCTTCCATAAGAAATCAGGAAGCAGCTGCTTTCCCTTTCTTCGTTTTCTCTCCCTTTCCTTTATGTTCTGTTCTTCTTTGGTAGCCGGATTTCCCTTCCTTGGGGAAAGACAGAGCGTTTTCCTTCCTCCTGTCCAGTCATGCTTTCGGAGGCTAACAGCAGGATCCGTATCTCAGTTCAAACGCCCACTGCAGGTGTGGACTAAACCATTTTGCACATTTCAAAGTGAAGATCAGGGCCTCAGAACATCCATCATTACTGTAAATTCAGAGCTAACTGGAGCTTGTATTTTCATTAAACAGCTTTATATTAGATATTAGTCTAAATTTTCTGTTCCTATTACTTTTCTATCACTGTCCCTCACTGCTGGATGGTTCATTCCTGAGACTACACCCGGGCACGTGACCTGGTTGAAGAGGTCCTACCTGTAACAATATATACTCACAGCAGCTTCTGAGTGGTTTGATGTTTTTATTTGTTTTCTTTCTGTAATTTTCAGCCTGAAACAGAGTTAAACGGTGTACTTACGTGGCAGTAGCCTTGAATCACGGGTTCACAAGCTCGCATCAGCAGCGCCTCAATCTGAATATCCTGAGAAGCAACACAAGAGTCACCAAGTTTAAAGAAAATATCCAGTGGAAGTGACAAAACCACAGAGTGGCTGTGGTCCAAAACCTTGTGTCAGGACAACCGAAGGAAGATTTAAAACATTTAAAACTCGTTCTCACACTACAATTAACTTCAACTTTGTTTCAGGTCACAAGTAAAAGGTCAGAAGTGTCTTCACACTCGTTTAAATCTTTCCGCCATTACATCAAGTTTGTCATTTGGAGACTTAATTTCACTGAATTTTTTCAGATATAAAAAGATAAAAATCTAAATCAACAGCTAGCCAAACAGTCTGTAACTGTCCCTATGATTCACCTCTGACTCCAGCTCCGTCAGGTTCCCCACCACGTCTCTGCAGTCAGACACCAGGTCCTCCAGATGGTCCTGCAGACACTCCAGCTCCTGGCCAGCCTCAGTTTTCTCGCTGCACCACTTCCCCAGGTCGGTCATGCAGCGTCTCTGCAGCTCTGGGTCCAGCTTCACGTCCAGCGCCCTCTGGTGGAGGATCCTCTGTACCTCCACTTTACAGTCCCGAGAGAGCTGTCAGGGTTGGAGGTTTGGAAATCAACTTTTTGAGATAAAAGAATTCACAGGTAGAACAGGCAAAGATGATTTTATCTGACCATAAAAACCTGGAATAAAACTGGTTTAAATTTACAGCGGACTGATCTTTGTTGAAGATGTTCACCTGACCACATCTACCTGGTATTTTATTCTCAGGCTCATACATCTTTTTCTTCAGTAAAGTGAAACTTTGAGCTGCTCAGCTAGAGAAAACATGACGGTCGCAGTTGTTCACAACGAGACAAATGCTTCACAGCGATGAGTCAACCTTCGTTTATCCTTAAAACTCCAAGCCATCTTTTACTATTTTAGTGGCACTGAAACAAACACACAACAGAAACTATTTCCACATTTCTCTTTTCCTTCTGCTGTTTGTTGCTATCTACAGTTATTTATGCTACTCTTCACCTGCAACCCTCACAAAACCAACTCAGCTTGTTTCTGGTTTCTCGTTCCTCGCCTTTAGTCCAGCCTTAGAGCGCCACTGTTTTTGTTCTTTTAAGAAAAGACCGAACTTTCTGTTCGCTTGTTGATCTTCGGCTGCTCCTGATTGGACAATGCCATCAGTTGAAGCCATTTGATTGGTCAAAAGTTTGACAGGAAGTGGCTTCATTATAATTTCTTGGCCATGATAGAGGTCTCTTAGCAACGTAGATATAGTGATTTTTAAATATTTTCATGATGTGATAAATATTGGTGCTGTTGTGAATCAGTCATGTTTTTATGGGGGACGCTGACAGAATTTTAAGCGATAAAATGACTTAATTGCTGACTGTTAAATTTCACCATTTTAAACATTTGTTTGTGTTAAAAGACCAATATGTCGAACATGTGGCAGTTCACCACAAAGAGGGATGATGCTGCAAAAAAAGCTTTTCTTTTTATCTTGGAATTGTTTTTCCTGAATAAAAATGGCTGAAAACTGAAATACATTTCTCACTTTTGATCACAATTAAAATGATTTGTATAAAGTGGCACTTTAACTGACAGAAATTAGATGTTTTGATCAAAAATCTTAATTTCTTGCACCGGAATTATCAAGACAACCACATTTTCCTTCATTTCAGCTTCATGTTGATTTTTCACATCACAGTTCAGCAATTAAAATGACAAACCAACATGCAGCAGCTACACATGAATTACCAGCAATCACTGCTCTTACATCCAGCCAGTCATCACAGGCAGAGATCATCATCATCATCATCATCTGTTCAGTAACAGTTCATACTCACAGTCAGAGCAGGTTTCTGCTTCAGATGCCCGCTGCCAGCTACGGGAATATTCTCTGGTCATTTACAGAGCTCAGTAGTTTCACTTCTTCTTAACATTTATTCTTATTATCATATGTGACCTAAATGTACATTTACCGTTAGCGTTCGGACACTGGACATAGTGGAAAAGAAAGGATGAAGATAAAATAAGTGTAAACTACGGCTCCATAAATGGCCACTTCACGCGCCTGTTCTCACACTTTAATACACCGAATTATGTCTCACCACCACGGGGAAGAACTCATTTAGAAAAGAGGGTCAGTTGATTAGCTGAGTGAAAACTGTCTGAGTCTGTGGATAAATGTGCACATATTCAACATAAAATTATTTTTTTAAAAACAAAAACAATTTAACTAAATAATAAATAAAAAATAAATTCTTTCATTTAAAAAAGGAGGATTAGTAGATTTCCTGAGTGAAATCATCATGAAACATATAATAAAGAAAAAAAACAACTGTTGATGAATTTATCTGTAACTAATGACAAATACCTAAACAATAAAAAAAACAAATAAATAATAAATTACCTAATTAATTAAAAAGTTGATCAGTGTATTACTTGAATGAATTTGTCTGGGGCTGTGGATAAATCAACATAAAATAAAAAATATATATATTAAAAAAAACAAACAAAAAGAAATTTGAATCTATTTTATCTGTAAGTGACAAAAACAACTAAATAATAAATAGATAATGAACTGAGAAATGTTAAAAAAAACAGGATGAGTGGAAAAGTGTAGTTTGTCTGAGGCTGTGGATAAATGTGCACATTGTCAAAAATGAAAAGAAACAACCAAACGGGAACCGAAGCGACTGCATGGCTCACCCTGCGTCCCTGCTCCACGGAGCGATAAGCATGGCGGTACAGGCATGAGAAGACGGCGCCGGGCGGCATCATCTCACTGGTCTCGTTCCAGCCGTGAGTGTGGCAGATTCGGGCTGCATCACCCTGACACTTCTTATAGAGGATGGGGTCCAACCTGGAGGGTGACACGTGGGGAAGTTCACTGACAATCAGAAACATCATGGCTGGGCTCTTTGAAATCATCAACTATGACGTAGTAAATTTTTGACCCATCAGGTCAGTCGATGGTCGTCAGTGATACTGTCGACTGTTTTTTTTTCCACCCCAGATGACCTCGGCTTACTTCCAGTCTCTGGCAATGAAATACTGCAGCTCCAGCAGTCTGTGCTCACAGTCCTCCACCATCTTCTCGGTGTACAGATGCTCCATCAGACATGACAGGATCCTGGACAAACACAGTATGAGCTCATTTCTGCTAGCCATGCAGGCAAAAACCCTCAACTTTTACACTAATTTTCTTTTTCCTCAGAGATTTGCAGTCTAAAGAATAAACCCTCTGAATAAAATGTAGACACAGGTCATGCTGGGACCAGTCTACAGCCTGCTGGAAGTGTACCAGCATCATGACCGTCCGCCTGGTGAACAGCATGATGGGAACTCACATGGGATCTCCACTGCGGATGTGTTTGCACGCGGTCTGGATGACGGATTCACAGGCCTCATTAAGTGCACGGTCTATCCGATAGTCTGCTCCGGGATCAGCTTCCTGGATCAGTGCCTGAAGCTGAGGAAAGAAAAAGATCTTACAACCGAAGGAGAGATTCTACATAAACACATGATAAACTCAAAGCTGCTACTGGTGCTGGAAATGTGAGAAATCTAAGATAACTGAGGCTGGTAGTTAGAGGCCATGAAGAGGCGTCTGAATGGATCAGATCCAGCAAAATGAAATGATCAACTAAAGTCTGGAGAAACTCTGGCTGGCTGGTGAACAACGTTTCTGTTTGAAGTGACAAACACTGAATGTTATTTATCTGTTTACTGTTCCATCTCTAAAATGTCCTGATAAGCCTCCACCTTCAGTTGTCAGACCCGTCTGTGGAACCAGATCCCAGTTTGGCTTCAGGGAGCAGACACTCTCTCTACCTTTTAGATCAGTCTTTAAACTTTTCTTTCTGTTAATCTCACAGTAGGTCTGGCTTGGTGTAGGGTTAATTTCGTTAACGAAAACTAAACGAAAATATTTTCTCACATTTTTCACCGGACGAAAACTAGACCAGACGAGACTAAAAGCCCCATTAATAAACAACAACTGGGACAAAATCAGAATGCATGTTCGTGGACTAATAAAGACGAGATGAAAATGTAGTTCCCTAAACAAAAACTGGGCTAAAATCTATGGACATTTTAGTTCAGGAACAAAGACGAGATGAAAATTATATTATTATAAGATACGATTTTGTCAAATCCTGTAACTTCCTCGGCTCTTTTGTGACACACACACACACACACACACACCCTCCAATTTTCCAACAACAACGTTAAACCGACCGCAAGCTAATGTTGGCTAACTTACTAGCTTCGTAGCATGTAGCCATAGTGGCCACTTGTTGTCAGAATTGTGTGTGAAGTTTAATTTATGCGAACTTAGATACGTTATACTGATCGGGCAACTATGTTTTCAGTTGGATTGCAAGTTTAAAGCAGACAGAAGTACGAGCTAATCTAGGAGCTGCAAGCAAACTATAGTTCACACAAAACACCTGGGCAGCTACACATGGATGCAAACTAAAAACTAAAACTCATCTAGATAAAATTAAATAATCTAGATAAAATAAAACAACTTTGACCTACATTTTCATACATTAAAACACCAAAATGTGGTGTAAAAGTAAGTGAAATTGTGTTTTGAATGTCTGGGGTCACCAGAGTTTTGTGATATCTAAATGGGGTTCCAAGTTAAAAACAGGTTGGGAACCACAGCTCCAGAAGTTTGTATCCCAATGTTTTTATTTGGTGACATAAAATGCTGTTCTGTTACCATCACAAGGACATTTGATCTGAATTGGCATCAATATTAATATAAATACATCCATGTAAACATAAAAATGCCTGTAATTCTGCATAAAATAGGATAGTTATGTTTTAAGTATGAGTTTTAAATGGATTGTTAAATGTAGGTTAACAATGTTAAACTTCATTTAACAATGTTCTACATACTACTGACAATGTTATCTGTTGACAATAAAAGTAAAAGGGTAAAATGATTGTCCTGACTAAAACTAGACTAAAATGTTGACAGCGTTTCTTGACTAAACCTGGACAAATAAAATTTCTTGGACTAAAATACAGACTAAAATGCTCGACTTACACTCGACTAAGTCAAAACAGGATGATGTTGACTAAATGTGATAAAAACTAATAAGCGTGATTGAAACTGGGCTAAAACTGAGACTAAATTTAAAATAGTTCTGGTAAAATCAACACTGGCTTGGTGACGCTTATCCACCCCTTTAGTTCTGCTGCTACAGGCAGAAGCTGCTGGGGGTGTCCCGTCAAGCACCGGGCTCCTCTCTGCTCTCCGTGTATTTAAACACCTGACGTTGTCAATTTTTGTTTCTCTTCTTCTCTCAGGTACCCCTGGCTTAGAGCTATGCTGCTTGTTGACCCCTCTTTCCTGTCCTTTCCTAATTCTGATGGAGGCTTTTCTCTCCTCTGTCTCCTCATGCAGCTCAGGACAGAGGACGAAATCTAAACGAAGATTGGATTTGATGGTTTCCTTAGCCAGGTAATTACTTTTATGTTTTATATGAACATCGTTATTATAAATTGGACTAATATGGATCATATAAGGGATTTATTTGAATTGTATTATAATTGGACTACAATCAAGTTTCATTCCCAGCTTACCGCTTTCTGACAGTTGGGCTCCACGGCTCCCATGTCCCCTCGTCCAACCCTCATCAGACAGTGCAATGTCCGTCCTTTCCTGTGTAAACCGGAGCAGTGACTCTCTATCTCAGTGCGACAGTGCAGCACGATCTCAGGACTCATGGAGAAATCCTCCATCAGCATCCGTCTGTAATCCATCATCTCACCCTGACACTCGCCACTAACTAAACGGCCTGAAAAACACACACACACACACAGCACATTAAACATTAAACTTTACAAACTGTTTACAGAGAAAGAACGTAAAGTTAGTGGAGTTTAACTTAGTGTTTATCCAAGCAGCCGGTGTAGAGCTTTCCATATAATTAAACCGAAAACAGGCTGATGACAGACAGAAAATGTACCTCGATGTACGGCAGACTCCAGACACAGCAGCAGGTAGGACAGACGAGCCTCTCGAGCTCGGGGCATGCTGGAGTCCACGCTGCAGCGGTACTTTCTCAGGTCCGACTTGCAGGCTTTAGCCAGCGAGTAGCTCACCTTGTAGTCCTGAGCAATCAGCTTCTGCCTGGTGGTCAGGGCGTCACGGCACTGAGGATACAGAGAAGTCAGTATTAACTGGATGTGAAGGAATTAACAATATGTTAAATATGACAGTTTTATTGCAAAGTGAGTGGCACATTTTCTTGACTGTGAACAAAGCTCACCCTCTCAGACATGGCTTCCTCAAACTTATGATTGAAGAGACATTTGTAAACTCGGCCCTCTCCCGCCAGCGTCTGAAAATGCAAAGAAATCAATCATAAATTTTTCCCAACCATCAAACATCCTGTTAACGTCTGGAGGAAGCTGAATTTCCCACAGTGACATCTCACACTGCTCTGATAACCAGAAAAACAACCGATGACATGATGAGTGAGTGATGGCTGATGGCAGAAGCCATGTCCATGGAATCAGATTTGTTCCAGTTTTACCAAAGAAAACCTTCAAGTTATCGGAGAAAAATGAGACAGTAGGAGAAAATAACCCGACGTGTCAGAAGTAAACCTTCTCTCTGGGATTCCTCCCAGCACAGCCAGGCTTGTTTTCATGGAGCAGGAAAACTTTCCTGAAAATCCTCAGTGACTTTAAGAGGCAGAAAATGGATGGATGGATGTTTCTCTTAACAACACCACCATGGTTTTCTATTTAGTCTACTCTCAGATGGTCTCACTTATACACCTGTACAGCTGCTTTCCACACGTTCTGCAGTCCTAACGTGTTCTGGAGTGGTTTCATACAACAACACAAGCACCTGCAGTATTTACTTCCGGCTTTCCGTGGCGGTGATGGTGAATATCTGTCCTTCCTGTCATGTATGCTGCTTTCTGATCACGCCCTGCTACTAAGGAGAGTGTCATAAGAAAACCGATTTTCATGGTCTGATTTCTACATCATCTGCTGCCTCCTGCTCCTGCTGTGATGTGCTTTCTTTTAACAGCAGCTGTGTGACCACCTGAAAAGGTTTCTTTTTTCCCCCATCACTGTTTTTCTGTCCTGATAGTGCAGACATCTTGTAAGTGTCATAATTTACTCAACTCAAATGAGAGTAGTTCAGAGATCATTTATCACCACAGAGTCCAGATCTTAAAGTCACTGAGGATTTTCAGGAAATCAGACTCTCCCACACAAGATCTTGGTAGAGAATTAGCAGAACTCTGGATGAACTTAATGAAACGATGCCCTGGCGAATTCATGATAAAAATGCTCTAAATAAAAAAAGAAAAAAAGAAAGAAAAAAAAAAGCTTGATAAGAGTCTGTAGATGCTGCTGAATTAGTCTGTTAGTTGTTAGGGCTGGGCAATATATCGAGATTTTCAAATACATCGAGACTATCAGATGCAGTATAGAAGGAGGGAATATCGTTTATATCGAGATAGCTTGTTTTGAGTTAAAAGCATCTTTTTTTTTGCATTTTGCACAGCTGTATTTTTGTTATGGTCATTGAAAAGTATTCTTAATTTATTTTGTTTTAGGAGCATTTAATTTAATATAAAGGTATTTAATTTCAGTCAGCTGTTTTAATGCAAGTGTGCTGCTGATCCTTAGAAAAAGTATATTTGGCACTGAAGGCTGTATATTAGAACTGTCTGTTTGGTTACTTGACAAAAAAATATAAATATCGAGATATATATCGTATATCGTGATTCAGGTGAAAAATATCAAGATATAAGATTTAGTTCATATCGCCCAGCCCTATTAGTTGTTAATCTGATAAAAACAATATTATAATAAACAGATCTGTTCAAACTTCACAGGCATTAAAGCTTGTTAATTAATGGGTATCATCCCGCCTGCTTCGTTTATCTGACTTGTGAATAATGATTAAGCTGCTGCACCATAACGAAACAGCAACTGGTTAATCTCAGTCTTTCAAACATGTCAACTGTTTGAGCTGTAAGAATATAAAAATTAAAATAACCATTTCAAAGCTGTCAAACATGAAGACACTAATAATAAAACTAGATAACTACCAGCTCCTTCACAAAATCTGAACATTAAACATCGTTCAGTCCAACATGCTCACGTTTTCACAGAAGCGTTCTCGATCGTCTCTGCAGGCGAAGTAAAGGTAGCGGTCGAGGTGGAAGTCGTCTGAGGAGAGCTCCGCCACTCTCATTATGGCCTTCTTACAGCCGTCCTTGATGTGGTGAGCACCGGGCTGCTCCTCAGCCTCCCGGACCAGACCCTTCTCCAGACAGGCGATCACTTCACCCTGAGAGTGGATGTCCTGCACAAAGAGTCATTGTTAAAGCTCAGGCTTTGGTCCAGTCCGTTTCACTCCGACAGCAGCCAAGAGGAAAGTGCTGCAGACACAGCTGTGAACATTTACATGTAAAAAATGCATTTATTTTTAACTGAAGCCGGTGCAAAGATCCCAGAGTGTGTCTTTCTTGACTGATCACATTAAAGTAGCACCACATAACCTTCTGATGTGACACTGTAACCAGAAAGGTAAGCAGTGCATCCACCCAACCAGGTAAATAAATAAATAAATAAATAAAAAATGATGCCGCGTTCAACTGTTTAATATTTCAGATGGTGTGGATTTATAAGCAGGGCCTTGGACTTAAGTGCTGCTGTTCTTTCCGTATGTCTGAAAATCACCATTTTCATGTTTTTATTAAACAAATTTTAATACATCCAGGCTCAAACTGTGTTCGTGTCTTTTTTAGGTCCTCTGGGTGTCAGATGTGTAGCTCTGATGAGGAAATTATTGTAATACTTGGCCGTACTTGTTTGTACTGTCCACATCTGTCCTAGGATGATCACACATCTGTGCCAATGAGGAACATTTTATCAGGCCAGGTTAAATGCTGATGAGGGAACTTTTTGACTTAACTGTTTATCAGACTGTTTTTCTGCTTGTAAATTATGTGATTCCAGGTTTTTAAATGCTTGTATTTAAATGTTGATGTCTGAATAAATTGTTCACAACTCCATATGGAGTGTGTGTTTGTGGTTGTCTTTCTTTTTACATAACATTTATTATTTTACTGCATAAAGTGTTTGGTGGATTCTGCTGAACCAAACATTTCTCCACAGGTAGGCTGTTACCTGAAAAAGTTTAGGAACCCCTTTCAATATGAAAGTCCTATTGTTGCTTTTGTATTGAGCCTTTTGATGAGGGCAGTGGACAGAAAAGAACTGGACCAGTGGCTGATAGTTTTGAATGAATGTTGATCTACGTGTGAACCTGTAAGTGCACACACACACACACAGCATGTTGACAGTGTATGAGTTGGAGTGGCCTGGTAAGAGTATGACTTCCAGCCTTACTTTTTGTCCCAGTTTGGTCCTGACACGATCAATCGCACCTGCACATGACACAAATCACGTCCAGCAAGGACATAAGACATATGGAGCCTAGAGATGTCCGTGGCAAAGACCTATGAGAACAGCTAACATCCCAAATTTCCAACAGTTTTAATATAAAATTATAGCTATTACTGCCCTTAGAATAATGTTTTTGGGGGGAGGTGGAGTAGTGCACTATAGGCCCCTGTGGCACGGCCTAAGCTTTTGTCCTTGAAGGCATTTTTTCTTTTTCTACATTACTTTTATATTTTGTTTTGAAACCATTACTTTTACACTAGAGTAAAAAGCTTGAGTTGATACTTTAACTTCTACAGAAGTCTTTTTAAACCCTAGTATCTCTGAGTAATGAATGTGAAAACTTGACAGCTCTGCCAACCCCTCACACTCACTCTCAAGAGCTAATTCAGGACCAACAGATAATCTAACATTTAGGTTTTCCAGCAGTGGGAAGGTCATTGAGAACTTGTGTAACAACACTAACTTACATGTTGTATTTTCCCGCATGTGAGGAGCCAAAAATGAGGATGTCAGCCCTGACTAAACACAAACACTGTTCTCCGGTTAACTGAAATCAGCTGCCATGACAAATTCCTGATGAAGCAGACTCTGCTCCAGCTGGCGAATGGTGTGCCAGCGTGATGTCTTCCATAACTGTGTGTCTAACGGGCTGATGTGGTTTAGACTGGCTCACCCAGAATAAAAAGGCGTTCACAGATCAATTTGTTCTGCTCCCTGATGAACTGCCGCTAAACATTACGCTTTTTTTACAGCCAAGTCATCATTTAAATACAGTTTTCTGCTTTTACAGTTTATAAAGGTTTATAAAAGCCACTACAACATCTGCTCCGAGTACGATTGAATACACAGATGTAGCCACAGACAGCCAGGAAAGAAAAGAACAACTTTAGCTCATTATTTTTACAGACCAGGGCTGAGCGATTAATCGAGTAAATCCAATTTAGGAGGATTTTTCTCCCTCTTAAAATAAAATAAATTATACATCATATTATAGTTTATATCACATATTACATTATTTTACTAAGAAGGAAAGAAGAAAAAAAAGAGATTTAAATCAGAAATAGGATTGCGGAATAAGAAGCGAGTGTTTTTTTTTTTTAGATATTGTCCAGTCCTACTACAGACATCATGTCCACCAAGGTGAGGGTCATGTATTTGGCAACATAACTCTAAAAGTTATGAAAACATTTTGATGAAATTTTCAGGAAATCTCAGAAATGGAAAAAGAAACAAATGGTTTTGGGAGTTATCTGGATCACCACCTGGATCCAGGAATTATTTAAAGGATTCTTTACTATGGAGAGATAGGGATCATTTTCCAATTAAAAACTAATTTCCATCCCTCTAAGTGTGTGAAAACCCAGGGGTTCTTTTTGACTCTCAGCTGATTTTATTTCACACATTAGAAATGTCACAAACAGGATTTTATCATCTTAAAAACATCGCCAGAGTCCATCCATTGCTCTCGCCAGCACCGAGATGCTGATGCATGCTTTTATTTCTAGTAGATTAGATTACTGTTATGCCCAGCTCCCTGGTTTTCCCAGAAAGAGTGTCTCAAAACTACAGCTACTCCAGAACTCCACGGGAACACATCACACCAGTTTTAAAACCGCTGCATTGACTCCCCGTGTGTTTCAGGATTGGTTTTAAGGTTCTTACAGTAGTTCATAAATGTCTTAATGGTCTTGGACCCTCTTATTTATCTGACTTGCTTTTAAATTATGAACCCTCGTGGACCCTGACGTCCTCTGGTGCTGGTCTCTTATTTGTTCCAAGAGTAAGGACCAAAAGGCCTCGTTTCATTTCTACGCCCCTCGTCTGTGGAACAGCCTGCCAGCTGTTCACTCATCGGTGGTTCTCCAAACGTTCGGATGCTCATCACCTCATACATGATGTTCATGGTATTATATAGGAATTCCTCAGCACGCCAACTTCTGAAGAGATTGATGAAGAGGAGAAGCAGTTCACGCAGCTGGATCATCACCGACGGGAGACGATGCAGGCTGGCGGGAGAAAACGTTTCCTTTGATATAACCTGCAGCTCCTAAACTGGGAGGATTTTTAATAAGTGTTTCTTCTTATTATCGTGTCATTTTGATGATGTAAACTGAGGGAGCAAAAGCAGTGTCGGCTCCAAATACCGGCTCAAGAAAATCGGCAGCCCATATCAGCCATCAGCTGAGAGAGTAAGTAAGTAAGTAAATAAATAAATGTGTATCAGCCCTTAAAAAAATCCATATCAGTCGATCCCTAACAATCACATTGCCATGTTTACATGTAAGTTTTAATTCACCTTTAATTCAGAAAAAAAAATCCTTTATAAAAAAAAACAAAAAACAAAAAACTATTCTGAATTAAACTTAAATCCGAAATAAGGAGCTGGTTTACTGTTGGGAACCACTAGAATGTATCAAAGACTGCAGTTTTAAAGCTCAGAGGGTTTTCATTTCACAATGTTTGTCCATTCAGAGCCACTGTAGTAAAAGCGATGGCACAAATATGTAAAGTGATTAGATACCAATCAAAACCCAGTTTTTAAATGAAGGGAACACCCTTTAGAAATTCTGCTAGAACTAGAAGTTATTATCAGGACGACGTGTAGTTGGTCCAACATCAACTTCTAGACTCATTTTGAGAAGAACGACTCAAACGAGAAGAAACCGTTGTTTCAGAAACGAGAAGAGAACATCTGGCATTAGTGATGCCATGCTGATGCAGCATCATGGTGGCACGTCTCAACACCACAGCAAATTCAAACAGAAAACAGGATTTATGTTAGAAACTGAACTTCCAGACAGGTCCAGAGACCAACGACGAGCATCATGTGCGCTCCACAGCAGACAGCTGCGTTGACACTTGCAGGTGAACCTGATCACCTGAGCTGCCTTGCAAGCCCAGTCTGACCCAGCTAAGGGAGAAGTTCAGCTCACCTTCTCTCCGGTGCTGATGCTGCCGCAGCGAAGAGCGTCGATATCGTCATGACACTTGTCCATGAAGCCACAGATCAGCCTAAAGTCGCCGAAGATGATGCTGGTCATCTTGGTGATGTACTGGTTGCACTGGTAGTCAGTGATGTTGCTACGATGGTCTACCAGGCAGGACACCAGGTAGCCTTTTCCCAGCTCCTCTGCTGCACATTCTTTAATCTGCAAGAGAAACATTTGTCTGAGAAACTAAAGACTAAAACCATCCAGTCTAGTTAAACTGGAACTTTCCGTTTGTTTTCCATCTACTTGGCTCACAGCTGGGATTGTTTCTCATTCTACTTTAAAAAGCATTTTAAACTAACTTTATCCAACACGTCAAATCTTTAAATATTAACCGCTTCCATTCTCATCATTTCATTTTAGCGTCTGGGACTCCCATTACTCAGTCTCACATGTAAGTGTTTCCAAGAAAACACCGATCGATTGATGAGAAAAAAAATCAGAGCAGGAAATAATTTACATTTTCCAATTTAATTATTTTTTAGCATCCTTGTAATTCAACATTTTATTACAGCTCTTTATTTTCTGACTTCAGAAGCTGTCCATGTTTGGTGGAAGATACACAACGTCAAAGAAATCCTGAAGCACATCACGGTTCAATGACAGCTCATATGGCTGCAGCGTGATTATAAAACCATTGTTCATGCATCTTTTTGCATTGAGGCATTGGACCTTCCAAGCAATGAATCCATACAAGCCGAAGCTCTTTCACACAGTCGCCTTCAATGCAGAGCGTGTTGGTTGGATTGCACACCAGACTATCCAGAAGCTGCACTTCTGTAATTTAGTGCTTCACTTTTTGAGTTCCTCAGTATTGTTATTAATTACTAATTAAAAAAATGTTTTAACGTTTATATATTAATCCCAAACTGCCCATGTCCACATCAAGACGCATCTAAAAACACAACTTTTTTCTACCAGCATGAGTGAACCTCATGCTGGTAGAAAAAAGAGACCAGGCGTGATCAGACTGCTTTCCAAAGCACCGTAACTAATAAACCTCGGTCCCTGTCATCAAATTCAGCTGAAAGCGCAGATCTGACACGGTCTCCTAGGTTTTGTGTGGCACTGATAGAGATGTATGGTGGTTTAAATTTGACAGCGCATATTTACTGTATCTGAAAGGAAACGTGTAATGGGAGGATCAGGCACCATGTTTCTTTAATGAATGATCGAATGATCCTGCCCTGCAAACTTTTCACATTCAGATCTAATGATTTATTTTTTTTTAGCCAAGTAGTAAAAAAAAAAAGGTTAAAGTGTAAAAATAATAGATAATGATGGAAAAAAGATAAACATAGAGATGGTAACCTTTTTTCACAGGCTCAGAGCCCAGTTTCTTTTCTGCTAATTAATCCCAAACCCACCAGTTTACAGTTAAACAGCTAACTGCATGTTATCTTGTGAAAGACTTTCCGACCTCAGAGATGGTTGTCTTGCAGACCTCCACGGCTACAGACTCAAACTTTGGGTCGGTGGTCAGGTTCAGTTTGTAGTTCCACAGCAGCTGGAGCAGAAACAGGATACAGAAAATGTTATTTCAGTCTGATTACATCGATGTGAAACAGCTCTGATACAGCTCTGTGAATATTTAGTTTTAATTTTTCAGTTGGTTTGTTAACACGGTGTCTTCTTTATCCTGATCTGCCGCATACAGGAGCTCAGCAGCCATCAACAAAACACTAAACATGAAAATACGAGAAACGTAATTAACTGAAGAGATCATCTGACTGTCCTGTTCAGGTCTCTGCTAACACAGATTTGACCTTCATGCCAAATGTCCCGGTTCAGATAGTCCACAAGTTACACAAAGCATGAACCTCTTCTTCACGCTGCCTTTATTTTATCCTGTGACTGAAATAACAACCCAAACTAAAGTAAGTATATCTGCACAACTACGATGGCTGTATGCATAATCTTGGTCTCGATAGAAAGCTGACATATGTGAGATTAGTAGAGAAGTGTCAGAATCCAGATGTGCATTACTGTGTCGGAGTAAATTCACCTGGAACACAGTTGAAAATGTAAACGGTTATTTAGTCCTAAAAGAAAACATTCCTTTCAGTGAAAACCAGAGATGTCCAATTCATCTAGGAAGTAGTAAAGGAGTTTTGGGTTGTCCTATGAATTAGTAAATTAAGATTTGATTGATTTTCTTTGTTTGCTTTGCTGGCTCGCAGAGTGATGAGACAGGCATGTCTGTAATCAGCAGAGTCTGTTTTTTTCTGGTTTGCTTGAAGTGGAGAAATTAGCAGCAGCTCTGAAGTGGACATTGCTCTTCTCATGCTTTTGTTACATTCCTACATAATTGCTTGAGGTCTGAACTGTGTTTGGTTTGGATGCCAAAGCTTGGTAGAGTCTTTGAGCTGGGTTTCTCCACGTCATTCTGGTATGCGACATGTTAGGACTGCTGCTTCATGGGGTGTGCAGAATATTCTGGACTGCTCGGATCTCATGCTGCCCACCGTACAGGGGGTAGTCAAGAAGAGGTTAAAATACAGGATAACAAGGTGCATGCTGGGAAATTAAGGCAACACTTACATGGTTGCATTCAGCAGCGATTTCCGTTTCCTGTAAAAGAAAAAGAGAGAGGAGAGGTTAAAAATGAAGATTCACTTTAGAATCAAAAGAATTTCTACAAAGATTTCTTATGGTGGAGAGCAAAGACGGAAGCCTGAATCATCCGGAAGCTAATTAATACAACTGATTTTATTAGTTGTGGAAAATGTTTGTTTACCTGGAAACAGCTAGCTGATAGCTTTTATGCTTTGCAGACTAAGAGCAGATCTACCAAATCAGAGATGACACAGACATTCTGAGGTGATTCTGAATCATGAAAGATGGAGGCAGCAGCATTACTAGATCCCATCTAGAATGTACACAGCCATGCATGGCAGGGATGGCTCGTACAGGGGGACACGGCCTGATTTTCAGAGGAATCAATCATGTTATTACAGAAATATCTAACAGCGCTGCATAAATGTTCCTGCTTCTTGGATTATCTTACCATAATGAGCTGCAGTTTGCTGTTTGAATAAATAACTTGGGTATAACTTGGCAGCAACCAGCTGCTAGGGCTGGGTAGAAACAGATAAACAGATGTAAACATCTAACAGACTAACTCACTAAAAATGAATTTTATAATGTTTATAATTTACCTTCAACACGGCTCCTAAAAGGTAAACCCACCTATCAAACATGTGCACAGCACCAGTGATTCAGAGAAGACGTCCCCTTGTTTGATCTTGACACTTGTTAGATATCTGATCCTGATCCATCTGGCTGTGTTATGACCAGCAGGTTTTACTGCTGTGTCACCAGCAAACCTCAGCTAACAATAAAAATAATATAAAATAAATGCAAACAAAAGGCAGTCTAATTAAAACTACCATTTTATAACATCCTACTAGTTTCCTCCTCCTCCTCACCATGAGCTGAACGATGAATAAACAACAGAGACGGCACTGAATCAGCTGATCACAGACAGTCCTGACATGATTCAAGAAGCAACAGGAGGAGGAGATGGAGTCACGCCGCACAAAGCGAATGGAGCAGCAACTTCTCCGCAAAAGTTTAAAAAGAAAAAGAGATAGAACAAACAGAAAAATAAGTGTGGGCGTTGGACCCCCTCACCATGAAAAGTGTGGGTGTCAAAACACCCTCATCCTCCATGGGTGCGACGCCCATGGATGGCGGCGTGTCCGAGGTGACTGCACAGTCACATGTAAAGCTCGCACAGCCGCTTTATGAACGGTGTCCGACTCGTGTCGTCACAAAACGGTTTTCCCGTTTATCAATTTTCAAAAGCACAAACTGCAGAAACATGTTATTTTATTTATTTATTCTTGCACCAGCTCCCATAAGGCCTGCCATAAATGCCACTAATACACTAACTTGGAGCAGCCGTTAGTTTCATCACATGGTGCTGCACGTCAAACTGGTTGTAGAAAAGCACATTAGTGTCACTGACAACGGAGGAAAAGTGGAGAAACAATAACAGCTATATGATGGCTACGGTTGAGCAACAGGTCTCTGATATAAAGTCAGTCTGCTTATTGTCAATTCAGCAGCATGAACAGGTCAAACAGAGACGGAGACAAACTCACAGCAGGTGAGTTCAGTTAAGGAAAAACTTAATAACTAAACACACATGAAGACAATCAGGTTGCCACAACCTTTTGTGAAACACTGTTTATTAACAGTTTTTTGTTTGTTTGTTTTTAATCGTCTACGTCCAAATCTGGGCTGAATACCAGACTGGGAGATTTTAAACAAATAAATTAAACAAACCCTGATATTTATTACACCTTTTTTTTTGTTGTAATAGTGAAACCAAAACTGCCAACCATGAAAATGTAAACATGATAAGCATGTTAAACACAGCATATTTTGTTTTTCTGACTGTCAACATACATGTCTCTGTTGTCTGTGCAGCTCAGGCTCACCCTCAGCAACAAGGTGGGAGGTGAGCCATCATTCCCTCACATCAGCTCACCTCTGGACCAAGCCATCAACATTCTCTCCTGCAGAGAAAGTTTATTCATTCAGCTGTGGGGGAGGATATATTTCAAAACAACAGCTATTCCTCAGTATAAACAATGAGGAAAACGTGGCGATCCAGTCGGGAGTCAACAGGGAGTTAACTAAGAGGCAATCCATAATTGATGGATGAATCTGAGTTTTGACCAGCTGTTTCTAAAACATCTGGAAGAACTAAACACATCTATTAGCACATTTCCAGGCTCCAGCTCTCCGTCTCTCGCTGAACAATCTGTTGAAACTCTGTCTCATTTACTGGCTGCAGCTAAATTAAACATTATCAGCTCTGCTCCTTTTGTCAGGGGAAACCAGGGTGATGCGGAGCTATAATTGGAAGTGGGTGAGAGGAAGGATGGAGAGAAATTAGAATGAAGTGAGAATCGAGGAAAGACATAGTTTCAAACACCTTCTGAGTCATGAGGCAGTAAACATGGCAGGCAGCATCACCTCCATTTTCACTAAACCTTTTAACCTTTATGTCCTTCTCAAATATAAAATCCACAAATGTAACACCAACAACCTTATAAAACATCTGGGTTTCCATCACATTAAAAAGCATGAGGAGTTTTTTCCTTAAAGGAAAAACATCAGCAACAACAAACACAAGCAAATGTTTTTAAAGACAGAAAGGCACCGTAATAACATACATTCAGAATTTTTTGTCCTGGATGACCAGATCTCTCCATTGTGAAAAACTTTCACCATAAGTAATTCCAAGATTTTTTTAAAAACAGAAATTCTTTGATTTCAGTGTATCTACTCAATCATTTAAAAGGTTCTGTGGCAATCCTTGTTTTCATGTGTTAATTGATGTTTTATAGTTTAAACTACGGACTGATAGGAACAACAACATTATACAAAAAAACTATAATAAATCTAATTTATTTAAATTATAAATGTAATAGACCTCTTAAGAACATCCCTAGTTATATTATGGTCATTTCTGGCCAAAAACCTTCAGTTTTCTGCTAAAAAGCTGAAGAAGAATTTCACCTTTTAACAAGACAATGACCCCAAACAGACATTCAGCTCAACGAAAGAACAGAAATTTCTGGAACCGTCCAGAACCCAAAACCTAAACCCAGCCAGAAGATCTGTGGTCTGACCTGAAGAGAGCAGAGAGCCAGAGACATCCTCAATCTAACAGAGTTTTAATGATTTATGGTGTATTTTAACAGGAGTGTGAAAACATTTTATATTATGTAGTCCTTTTGAACATTTATTTAATATGTGGTCTTCGTGTTGTTTTACCATCTTTGAGATAAAAGTCCAAAAATACATCAACACACTGACAGAGGAATGTTGTAGATGAGAGATGGAGAGGACAGTCAGCCAGCACCAGGTGGTTGTCTGGGGGGGCCTGGTCCTCCTGGACATGGTGCAGGCCCTCTGCCTTTGGGGGGTGGGGGGACCGCCCCTGGGCTCCAGAGGCCCTGGGCCCTTTCCTTGGGCTGCCCTGGGTGGCCGGTCCCTGGCGGGGCCGGTGGCTGCTGATCTTGGCCCACTGGGACCTGTACCCCTAGACCGTGGGGGGCTCTTGCTGGGGCTCTCCTCTGCCGCCCTTCAGGTGGGGCTGGTTCGTCTTCGTGGTGGGGTAGCTTGGGTTAGTGCTCTGGGGCTGCTGCTGAAGGCCTGGGTCTCTGGGCTGCCCTGGTCTGACTCTGACCTCCATAGAGGCGTGGTCGCATTTGCACGATCTCACTCACCACTCTTCATCACTGATCACTCCTCTTCCTCTGCATGCTGACAGTCACTGAGTTGTCCAGTGGGTTTTTTACTAAGAGATAATTATTATTTTTATTTTCCTGTGAGTTAGTATCTGGTCGCTGCTGTGCTACTATCATAAATGATCTTTTTGATTTGGTTATTATTTAAAAACTCTTAATGACTAGCAGCTGTGTTTTTTCTGTGTGTGTGTTTCTGTTTTTGTAAAAGTTGTAGGAAATTTTCTGGTGTGTTCATGTACAGGTGTAACACTTTGTTGTCTGGTGAAGGTGTGGATTGAAGGGTCGTTTCCTTCTGTCTGTGATCCTCAGCCCTGAAGGTGCTGGATGACAGACCCATGAGGCAGCACAGTCATAAACAGTTAAACCAGTTTGTCTACATCCAGACCTGCCACAACAACGCCCCCCCCCCGTTCACCCGCTCCCATGCCCTGTGTCTTTTCCGTAGCAGCTCTATCAAACTTAGTATAACAAATAGAGCAATGCACCAACTGGTTTCCTGCAGACAAAAGGCCCACAGCCAAGTCTGGTTTCTAGAGCCTCCTCCCTCTGGACTCAGAATCTCCACCACGTACACAAAACCACAGCCACCAGCAGCAGTGACAGCCGGGCAAACGCAAGAATGCAACAAGTCTAAAAGCAGCTCTTAAAATCACCCCTGAACAAGCAGAGTTACTGAAGGAGGATGGACATCAAATATAATATAAAAATAAGACCTGAAACCAGGTTGACTGGATTTAGTTTACGACATAAACCAGAACAGAGCATATTTATCGTTTTAAATGCTAATAACTAAATAAATCTATAAAACGCATTTTATTACATTTTAATTTATATTTTACATTTAATTTTTACATTAAATCCTGTATTTTCTTAACTTCACATGTTAACAAGTATTTTTATTACATTTATTTGTATTTACATACTTTATTTATTTAACATACTTATTTCCATGCGCATTACAACACAATGGATGCATAAAATCCTTGAACAGTTAATCTCAGGCATCTGGAGCTGAAAAATCCAGTATTTCACATTATGATCAGAGTATTCAGATCAGAATTTCAAGCTCTAAAATTTATTTTAAATGTACATACGTGTACATTTCCACATCTGTGTAGTAATCCTGACCACGTGAACTGACTCGCCTCATAATAAAAACTGAAGGCAGACCAGTTGAGAACGAAACACATAAAAGATCTAAGACAAGTTCTCTCCCTGCCCTGAAGCTGCACATGGATAAATTCCAAATTACAATTACTTTAATTAAAATATTACAGTTAATTTTTTCCATGTTATTTTCATATTTACCAAATTCATCCTGCTGGACCCTCTGGGGGACAAATTTAGGCCCACAGGCCTTATGTTTGACAGTTTTGGTCTAAACCAAACGTTACCTGATGGTAACCAGAAAAAGATTTCTTTAAATATGTGGCGATCAATGAAACCAGTACAGTGGGTTTCCAGTTTCTGGATCCATTAAAAGCCACAGCGCACACACGGATGTAGAGATGTGAGCCAGCTCTAAGGTCCCGGATCTTCACGCTCGTCTTCCTCCTCCACGCCCAACAAACAGCAGCAGGGAGTAAAGAAAGCAAACGAGTCCCACCCTGAACCAGCAGAGCTTTCCATCCACGCTGCATAATCTGTATCCCAAAGTTAACATATGAGTTTGTTACTTTTTATCTCAGGTAGCCAATTATACTCTGTTTACGTTTGTTAAATCTGACTGATTTTAATATCTAATAATTCTAATATCTTTTCTTTACTGACATATAATCAATAAAGAGGAAAAACCTCATCTGATATGGCTGTCATATAAACTCAGCAGCATTTAACATCTTAACCTCTGAGGAGAAAAAACGAATCCAGTATGAAAAAATACGCACATCCAAGTAAACTTCTGACCATAAAAATGAACATTTATTGATTTTAAAACATATTGATAAAAGTCCACCAGCAGCCAGAATCAGGTTTAGGCTCCAGAACCTGAAATTATTTTAAATAACACACCATAATTTCTTTCATTTCAAAGTTGGGACTAAGGGCAAGACACAGCCAATATATGAAGATTTTATCACACTCCTCAGCTGACGAAAGTGAAAAAGTTTACTGGTGTCGGGCTGCTGCGAATCTAAATCAGAGCAAAAATGGTTGTTATTATGTGGTCTTCCATGTTGCAGGAGGAACTAGAGCTGGTTTTCTCCCAGTAGATGCAAATACGTCACATCCGCCCTGTCCAATCAGAACCCTTCCCAACTCCCAGATCTAAAGCAGAATTCCATAAAGGCGGTTAAACATGTTTTCCATGTAAACCTCAATTCAGAAATATTTCCATGTAAACACGAAGGGGAATATTTTCAATCTGAATGATTTCATTCTGAATAAGTAATTCCACATCATTTAACCGTCACCAATGTCTTGTTAACATCATTTTAGCTCCAACCACTCCTTAAAAAATTTAATAATAACAATAACAATAACAATAATGATAATGATGATAATAATAATAATAATAATAATAATAATAGTAGGGCTGCATGGTGGTGTGGTGTTAGCTGCTCGTTGGTTCGAGCCTCGGCTGGGGGGAGGTTCAAATAGTGGCCTTTTGGTGTGGAGTTTGCATGTTCTCCTCATGTATGTGTGGGTTCTCTCTGGGTTCTCCAGCTTCCTCCCACCATCCAAAGAGATGCATGTGAGGTTAACTGGTTACTTTACATTTTCCCCAGGAGTGGGTGTGAGCGGTTGTTTGTCTCTCTGTGCTGGCCCTGCAATGGACTGGCGACCAGTCCAGGGTGTACCTGCCTTTCACCGGCTAAAATGCTGGGATAGGCTCCAGCTTCCCCGCAACCCTTAATTGGATTAAGCGGAACAGAAAATGAATAAACGAATGAATAACAATAACAACAAGAGACTATTTTTCAAAAGACGCCTCTTCTTCATCCAGTCATAGTCTATTTTCTTCTGGGTTGTACTGCTGCCTCACTGGTCTACATGGTCTTCCAGTCCATCTGAACAACTTTAACATGACTTCTACCATCAGAAAGTTGTCTTCTGATCGGCCTTAAACAGACAAAAGGTATAAACCATGACCATCTGAGCTGCTATAAGCTTCTGCTGCTGACTAGCTGCTAATGACCTTAAACAATGGAGGGAGCAGTCAGGTGCCAACCAGCAAACATCACAAATTAAGGTCAGTCTCTTAAGGAAGATGGTGACAAAATATGAATGAAGGGCAGTTAGTCAGTCAATGATACATCATTACAGAAATGCACAAATAAGTGATTTTAGGAGGAAACATGTTAACTGAAATAGCATTGGAGTTTTAACATTTACTTGTAGGTTTTGCCTGTTTTTCAACTAGCCAGGAGTAGAAGTAAACAATTCATTGTTTTAAATAACAATTTAAAATGTTGCAATTAGGACATCACAGTGGAGAGTCCCTAATCTTCATATTACACCTGATCCAGGTGTCAAACCTGCAGCGGTTTTAAACATCCACCCATTTAATCATGATTCCTGTCAGTCATGTAAATATCATGTGACAGCTACACCCAACTGTCACGTCACAGTTTCAAACCTCATCACCGACAATTTTCCACAAATGACTGAAACGGTGACAAAAAAAAACACAAGAAAGAAAACAGTCCAACTTCTCAAATGTCCATGGTGGTGATCGGACATAAAAAGTAAAGCAACATTTGTAAAAGCAAACAACTTATGACTATTCTTAATCAGCAGTAGCATACTTAATGTGCACTGTATGACTTTAATCACTGCTGCACAAATACTTATACTTTACTGGAAAGAATCGCAGAATCAAACTATAAAAAACTACCGGCCGGTCTCACTGCTTCCATTCATGTCTAAACTACTAGAGCATGCCGTCTTCAGTCAGGTCTCACAGTTCCTCCAAGATAACAACCTGTTAGATCCATATCAGTCTGGCTAAAGGCAAGGCCGCTACTGAAACTGCTCTCCTGTCAGTTACTGATTCCCTACGGGTTGCCAGATCCGCTGGTCAATCCTCAGTCCTTATACTGCTGGACCTGTCTGCTGCCTTTGACACGGTCAACCATCATATACTGTTCTCCACCCTCTCGGAGCTTGGCATCTCAGGATCTGCCCTCTTGTGGTTTATGTCCTACCTCACAGGAAGATCATTCAAAGCATCTTGGTGAGGGGGCGTGTCCAGATCACATAGGCTGACAACAGGGGTGCCTCAGGGCTTGGCCCTCTTCTCTTTTCACTATACACCTCCTCACTCTGTGCAGTCATTAACTTTCATGGTTTCTCCTACCACTGCTATGCAGATGACACTCAGCTTTTCGTTTCTTTCCTACCTGACAACACAACGTCTCACTGTGAATATCAGCATGTTGATGATATCTCCACATGGATGAAGGATCGCCACCTTCAGCTAAATCTGTCCAAGACGAGCTTATTGTCTTTCCAGCCAATCCTTCCTTACCGCCACAGATAAGCGTGCAGCTCGACTCTATCACACTTGTGCCTACATCTTCTACCAGGAATCTTGGTGTCATGGTAGACGACCAGCTGACCATTAAGGACCATGTTGCCTCGGTTTCCCGGTCTTGCCGATTTGCTCTACAACATCAGGAGGATCAGACCCTACCTGACTGAACACACGACCCAGCTCCTGGTCCAGGCTCTGGTCATTTCACGCATTGACTACTGCAACTTCTTACTGGCTGGCCTGCCTGCATGCTCAGTTAAACCTCTGCAGATGATCCAGAACGCAGCAGCACGTCTGGTCTTCAACCAGCCCAAAAGAGCTCATGTCACTCTGCTGCTAATCGCTCTCCACTGGCTTCCAGTTGCAGCACATCAGATTCAAAGCTCTGCTTCTGGCTTACAAAACAATGACCCAAACGGCTCCGGTCTACCTCCACTCCTTAATCCAGAGCTACACTCCCTCTCCACAGTTACGCTCTGCCAGTGAAAGACGCCTAGTGCTCCCACCACAAGGTGGCGCCACATCAGTAGCTACACTCTTCTCCTCTGTTGTTCCCTGGTGGTGGAATGATCTACCGAACTCCGTCCGATCCACAGAGTCCTTATCCACTTTTAAAAGCGAGCTAAAGACTCAGCTGTTTAAGGCGCATTTCCACACTTAGCTTAACTCTTCTACTCAGAATGAGTTAGAAAGATTTGTCCAGCTCTTTGGCTCAACCAGGTACTGAAGAAGCTGCTGCACTTACGCCCAAGATGATATTGTGTGATGAAATTGTGATCTTGTATTTAAACAAAAGCACTAAATTTAAAAAAAAAAAAAAAAGGGGGGGGGGGGGGGGGGAAGCACTGCCTCTAGCACTACATGACCGCAACTGGACTCCCAGCAGTCTGACTACCACATAATTACGATGTACCCTCCTGTTTGAATTCTTGCTGTGTTGTTCTTACTCTCAGATGTAAGTTGCTTTGGATAAAAGTGTCTGTTAAATGACTGCAGAAAAGAATAGAATCAGCAGCTGATCAGCTTTTAACAGTAGTCACATCTGATGGTTTTAAGACTTTCACATCCTCCTCATAAAATATAAGTCTGGAAATGTTAATGTTGTCATCCACGTAGGCAGCTGGTTGGATTAGCTGTATAAATGCTACATTTAAGGAATCTGGTAGTGGTAATGTGCAACGTCAAATAGTACATTTTATACCGTATTCACTTGCACTTAGGCATCTGAGGTTAACGCTGAGAAAGGCCAGTTAACATTGAATATGTTTACATTTGATTGTGACATAATACATGATAATGTGCCAGGTTTGTACCATTGTCTATTAAGCACAAACACACCACAACTAAACGTACACGTCATGTCTGATGATATTTTAACAGGACAGTTTTTAACATGGAGCTCCAAAAGTCGGTTTTAAATGGAAAAACTTTATAAAATTTATTTTATTTAGAAAATGATTTATTGTTTTTGTTTGTTTTAATAATGTCTAGCTTGTTCCTTCTCAATGTTTAGGACATGATAGAGACACTAACGTTCAAGCTAAAAAGAAAATAAGAACCAATGGTGACATCGAGTCAAGCCGAATTAATAACGGCATACGCCATCTGTGAACATGCCCTTAGCCTTGTTTTGCAGGAGATGTCGTGTTGAAACTGGCTGAGTTAGAAATTGTTGTGTTTTAGAGCTGCATTTTGGCATGACGTTCTCGTGACATGCTAGCAAGCAGCTAACTATGGCAGCTAATGCTAACGTTGCTTATGCAGGCACACCCTGCTTCTAGAGCGGAAACAACTCATACAAACGCCAATTCACCTCTTTCTTGTCCTGAAGACACTCCAGTACAGCCAGGTTGTTGTTCCAGGAATGTTTGGGGCAAAGCCGGGTCAAGTCCTCCCTACACACCGCCTCCTCAGCCAACTTCCAGCCGGTAGAGCGCCTCCGAGTCAGCGAGGCCCCAGCTCCTTGGTTCCTCTCAGCGGCTGCTGGGTTCACCCCAGCGAGTACCAGACCTCCCGGTGGATTCTGTAGGTTGTCTGCATTGGCAGCAAGTCTGGCGATACCGTTGTTTTCTCCTCGAATTGGATGCACAAACGACAAGATGTACATCAAAAGCAGAAGCAAAGGAACACGTATACAGTCCGCCATCTTCACGGAGCCACTCAGACTGCTGCTGCGTTCAGGAGTTTCCGGAAATGAGGGCATTAGGTGTAACGTGGGGACGTCGTCGCTGTCGCCCCCCGACCCCCTGGATGGAATCAAATAACTCGAAAATTCATAAACAATTAAATGATTAATTATTCATGAAACCGGTGGGTTATAGGTTCATGCTTTCATGCGCGGACTACTCCAACCTCGCAAGATAAAAAGCATTTGCTCAACAATAAATTTTAATGATTAAATATACTTTATTTTCATACCATTCTGTAAGGCGCCCTGTGGAATCTGGAAACTTCTTTGTTAAGGTCTTAAATTACAGAATTATAAATGAAATTGTGACTGCGGCCATTCTTTTAATGAAAGTCTGTCATTATGGGAGGTCAAATAAAAAATAGAGGTGGGTGACAACTAAAAATGATGTATTTAAAAATTTAAAACTTACAGAAATTATCTATAATACCAAAAAAAAAAAAAGCTTTCCATATGCTAAATGTTTTGTGAATGGTTGTTGAACCAATGAATCCCTTATAAGGAGGCTTACAGTTATTATTTGTGTTTTAGAATTTTGTATTTCTTAGAAAAAAAAAGTTTAAATAAAAAAAAGTTTGAATGATAAAATAATTTTTTATTCATTAATCACAATTCCATTATATTAAGCTTTAATAATACAGCACCAATTCATAACACAGTCATTCTAAGTCACTTCCAATTATATTACAATTAAAAATCTGTGTTCATATATGCCAAATCATAAAAATAATGAGGCTACCTACCTGAGAAAACCAATAGATTGCATCAGTCTTCCCTTTGATCTAATCCTCCATCCTGAAGCGCACATGCAGACAGTGGAGAGGAACATTTCCATCAGAAACAAGAAGGACAGCCATCTTCTTGGTCCAGTTGTAGGTGGGGAGGACAGGAAAGAGGGATCAACAAGCAGCATAACTCCAAGCCAGGAATACCCGCTGAGAAAGAAGATAAACACAAATTAATCACAACAATGTCAGATATTTATACACAGAGAGTAAGGAGGGCAGAGAGGAGCCCAGTACATCATAGCAACCTCGGCCTATAGCAGCAGAACTAAAACTGGTCTGGAAGATGGAGAGGGTGCTGGTTCCACTGAGAGGGGTCTGATAACTGGAGATTCTGCCTCCCATTCTACTTTTAGAACCTTTAGGAACCACAAATAAACCTTCAGTCTGACAGTGAATTGCTCTGTTAGTAAAATCTGGAGATCCTTAAGATTCAATGGAGCTTGGTCACTATAAGCTTTATGTAAGAAGTATTTTAAATTCTATTCTGGACTTAACAGAAGAGAAGATAAAACTGAAGAAATATCATCTGTGATGATAATACTCATCCAAACCCTTGCTGCAGCATTTTGGATCAGATGTAAAAAAAAATTCTGAACATTTCTGGGACAGAACAATAATCAGGAATCACAGTGGATCAACCTGGAAGTAACAAACCGTGGACGAGTTTTTCTTCATCACTCTGAGACAGGATGTTCCTAAATCTGGGAACATTACAAATGTGGTCCTAGAAACTGGTTTTAAATGGGAATCAAATGACAGAATTTAGTCCAACTTACTACAGTGAGGATAAGTTCCTCACTGTAGTACTGGAAGCCATGTTATTCCATGCAGCTGGACAGTGTTATGCTGAGGTTCTCGGTCCACAGACCACAATCTCAGTTTGAGTTTAGAAGGAGAAAATTCTGTATCATCCAGGTCTTTATGTCTTTAAGACATCTTTGTAATCTGTCAAACTGATTGGTTTCATCGGGCTTCATGGAGAAGTATATCTGAGTATAATCTATTTAGCAATGAACATTTTTAACATGCTGTCTAGTGGTATTACCTCATGCTATAGTTCTCTCCTGGCACCGGTCAGGCCTGGCAGACCCAAGTGTGTTGTGAGGGTCTGCTGGGAACGTCTGGCGGAGTCCCCTGTCAGAAAGAGTTTCAACTCCCATCTCCAGCAGAGCTAAAACCCTGTCCCGGGCGAGGTGGGGGGCGTTCAGGGTGGGCTGTGTTCCATGCCTCTATTGTTGAGGCGGCCAACCGGAGCTGTGGCTGTAAGGTCGTCTGTGTCTGTCATAGCAGAAATACCCAAACTCGTTGGTGGACACCAGCAGTGAGGGATGCCGTCAAGCTGAAGAAGGAGTCCTGTCGGGCCTTTTTGGCCTGCGTGACTCCAGAGGCAGCTGATAGGTATGGGCAGGCTAAGCGGAGCGCGGCTTCGGCGGTCACTAAGGCAAAAACTGCCGCATGGGAGGAATTTGGAGAGGCCATGGAGAATAACTTCCAGATGGCTTAGAGAAGATTTTGCCGGCTCAGGAGTGGGAAGCAGTGCTCCATCTAAAAGGAAAATAATACAGAAATAAATACAGGCATAAAAATAAAGGAGAAAAAGAAATCCCCAAATAACTGATAAACTGACATGAAAATAAAAAGGAATATTAACACAAAGTTATATTAAACTAGTTAAAAATTATATAGGAAATATAAATGTGTGTCATGTTTTATAGGTCTATTAAACAATTTCTTTCATTTTTTATGTTTAATTTATTGGCACATCAATTTGTTTATTGAGCCATTTTTAAATTTCTGTACTTATTTGTAATTGTGGTAGTTTCAGTCCTCCGTATTTTTCCAGCTAAATCCTTAACAGACCAGATAGATGTTTTCCGTGTTTGCTTTCATTGGTTAACCAAGAATCTTCCAGATTTGATAAGTTCAAAATCCCCCAAGCGAAGTCTTCGCAGCAAAAACTGAGTTTTCTTAGTAATTATTTGACTGTTCAGCATGTGCTCGCCCGGAGAAGCCCCGTAGGCCTCGTACAGTGGTTTAATTCTCAGCTCTAGTTTACATATTCTCAAATTCTCATTTTCTTATGTGAAAAAATGTGATAACTTTTCTTCACATGACTGTCTTTCCTGCTTCCCAAAGAACACTTGCTGATGTCCCTGGTAGGGTTATTATTTTCTATATACAGAAACCTATGAATTAATCTAAATTAATACAGCTTCCTGTTCAGTCAGAGTTCATTTTAACAAGTGTGTTCTTACAGAATAGTTTGCATTAGTCTTACTGGTATGTTTTTAATATTTTTTGACAACGATCAACTTCAGTTGAACAAATTCGAGTCTTGGAGTGGAAGAGATCCACTCTTCATTTGATTACATGTTAGATCAGCCTGTGAAATTTGGTTTTAAGAAAAATACTAAACATTTTTTCCAGGGTGCACACAGATACTTTACAGGTCCGGTGTCTGTGTGTGACTTGGCTAGTAGGAAACTGTTAATGTCAGCAAACAAATGTCAGAGATCAGGGTCATTTACAGAGAGCCAGTTCACTTACACAAGTATTTATTCCAGAGAGAATTAAATTGTGTTAAATTACTCCAAATCTGTGACTAAAGTATAAACAAACAAGTAATAGATTTGTTTCCCCTTAGTGGGCACCCCAAAAAAGTAATTCCATTAATATGTAGTAGAGTCTGCAGACGCCTCCTACGTCCACAGACAAGTCCCTAAAGTCTGGCAGGTAGTACTTTGGCCCATTCCTCCATACAAGGCGCCCTGGATGGCCGGTGCCTGGCGGGTTTGGCCCCAGTCGACTTTGGCCCACCAGGGTCTGTGCCCCGTGATTGCGGGGGGCTCTGGCTGGGGCCTTCCTCTGCCACCCGTGGGTAGGTCCGGGTGGTCTTTGCGGTGCGGTGGCTGGGGTTCGTGCACCGGGATTGCTGCTGATAACCCGGGTCTCCCTAGCCTGCCTCTAGCCTCCAGAGAGGCGTGGTCGCATTTGCATGACTACACTTATCTCTGCTCACTCCTCACACTTTGTACGCTGATACAGCCACTGAGGTGTCCAGTGTTTTATACAAAAGCTACTTTTGTTTAGGTTTTTTTTTATTTGTGTGTGTGTGTTTCTCGTATTTTAATTGTTGTGATACATGTTGTTGCTGGTTTTTTTGGGGGGGGACTCCTGATGATTTTCAGCTTAGTTTACCTGTAAAAGCTGAAGTAAATTCTCTGTTGTGTTTCTGTCCAGCTGTAGTTGGTTGTCTGGTTGGACTGAAGGGTCATTGCTTCCATCTACTGAATGTTTGTCTCCTTTTCCTTTTTTTCTACTTTCCTTTTTACTTTCCACCATTATCCTTTTTTTTCTGTCCCCTCCGGTCAGGTCCATCAAGATTACATAAAGTCTATAATTCAAAATAAATAAATAAGCTTTCTATTTCTGCACTACATTTCTGACTGTGGAGAAAAGACAGTCCAAACCATCCAGATCATGACTTGTACCTAATTAATGATAATGAATTATCTTCGTCTTTGTGATGCTGCCACTCTCTAAGAACCAAGGACGAGCACAGCCACCAGTTAAACAGCATTTTTAATGCTGGTTCCACCTGTCTTTGTAACTATAGATCTAATGAGCTAATCAACACACTTTTGTTACCAATTTAACTATTAATCCCAAACAGGTCTTACGCAAAGGAATTAAAAGGGTGCCCAAATTTAGGGTGCCTACTTTTGCTTAAATGCACATAAAAAGTCTTTGTTGGAGCAATAAAAATTATTTCACCACTGAAATGTTTGTTTCCATAGGGTATAAAATGTTAAAATGAAGTTGCTTCAAAAGCTCAGTGACAATCTGATGCAGTGATTTTCCTGAGGCGCCCAAACATTTGCATACCACTGTATGCACATAATTAATCAGATTCAATAAATATTTTAACAGTACCAACTTCTGATTTGGGGTTTTTTAAACAGCAGTAGGTTTAGCTGAATACAACAAGCTAACATGTCAACAGTAAACATGTAAACATGCATGTTTACCATCGTCAGCTTGTGATTATTTGCTGATTTAGCAGGAAAGATCTGCTGAGGTTGTGGAATATTTTTTTGTTGAAGGGACCTTTTATTTACAGACAACATGGAGCTTTATTTCATCTGTTGGAACAAAATATGAAAAAACAAACAATGGAGTCTAAAACGATCCTTCACACACTGACATCCCTTCAGTTATTTACTGCTCATCAACATCATATAAAAGGTGAAGTGATGGTGAAATCAGACACCAGATCATCTGATTAACTCCAATTAAAAATAACTTCGTTTTATTACCTTTGAAGTTGTACACACACAGCAACAAATATACATATATACACCTTTCTTAAAAAAAGAAGTAACATTTACAACAGATTACTTTGGCACTTAATGTTCCTGTCGGGTGAAGACAAATCTTAAAGATTCAAATAAATCAGCAGAAGCCAGAGATGGTTTGTTTCAGTAGTTCGGAGGATGGTTGGTAGGAAGAGTTTAAACTAGTTCAGAGATGGATATGTCACATTTCTGGTCCAAATCGTTTTATTTACTCATCACGTTTAACTGCTGAGCTCAGTTTTAAAAGGACACTTAAATCTGCCTTTCCTGTAGTTTTATGTCTTTCTTCAAGTCAGATTTTTAAACGTTAAAGCATCTCATGCGTTTTATTATCAAATGGATGTAAGATGTTGGATGATGCTGCAACCAAACTGTATACTGAAGCATCTTTGTTTTTCCTTAACTTCAGTCATACAGTTGATCCACCAGCTGATCAATGAAATGACTGAATGGAGACAATCAGCAGACTGAATCAATGATTAGATGACAATGTTTGGGTCATAATGTTCAATAAATATGAGCTAAATATTCATGATCTGAGCATCATGAAGCTTGTTATCTGACTAATACAGAATAAAAGTGAAATGTAGGGGCTGTGAATGAATAAACCGTAAGAAACTGACGTACAAGCTTTCCTCCTGTCAATCACTCCCGGTAATCTGTGTTTTCTGTGTAAACGTTTAGCAGCAATGTCATTTTCCACATTTCCACCCAGACGGCTTCCTGTCCTTGTGCTCTGGGACACTGTGGACAGACCGGCCAGTTGGCCTCATTCACTCCCACCTGTAGAGCTTCAGCATTTTCTCTGTTAAGGAGGCCAGAAAATGTTCCCCGTTCACCGAGAAGGGCTTGATGTCCAACACTGGCAGGTCAGCCGGAAGCTTCTGGAGCAGAGAGCCGCTGCCAGCGTTCCACACCTGAGGAGGAGAATGAGGGACGTTAAACTCTGCTTCTAAAACAACAAAAAATACTTTGGATCACGGAGGATTTCAACGGGGTCGACCATGGTAGAGCTGGAGGCCTCGTCTCCGGCACAGACCAGCGTTCCACTTCCATCTGGACTCTTGAAGACAGCGTTCTTTGTGAGCAGTTTGCAGGATGAGCCGGCGTTGAACGTCTGCACAGGGGAGCAGGAGCAGCTGGGCAGCTGGCTGGAGTCCTGCTGGGGGGTTCGGTTCAGAGCCATCAGGACACAGCGCAGAGACGGGTTGGAGCGTCCTGCAGCAGATACACAGCCTCAAGTAAACACTCCATTACTCTCCAGACTCAACACACCCAGACGCTCACTGGGTTTAATAGATAAAACTTTCTATTTCTCACCTGAAACTAAACTATCTGAGTGCAGAGAGAGGGACACAACCGGAGTTTACAGTCTGAGTGGAAACTTTAACAACAAAGAAATCGTTCATGTTTCCACGTTAGTGAAAATCTGGAAAATCCAACATCCAGGTAGTTTTCTGTTTAAAACTAAAAAACTGAATTTAGAACTAGAAGCACTCAGAGCGCAGACCTCTGCCAAGTCATAAGTAAAGTTTTTTTTTAGTTAGACTTAGATTATGTCTCCCCGTAGTAAAGAATCCTTTCAAAAATTCCTGGATCCAGGAGGCGATCCAGATCCCTCACCAAACTCTAATCTCTCGTTCCATGTTCCATTTCTAAGATATCCTGTAAAATTTAATCAAAACCTGCCCATAACTTTGAGTTATGATGCTAACAGACAGACGATGCTGCCGAATACACAACCTCTGCAGAGGTCACGACATTTAAAACACACGTGGACGAAGACACACTTCAGAACGTACCCAAACCAAGAGTGCACCCTCCATTTACCAAAGTCAAGCACATTATATATTCTACCATTTTTTATTAAGTTTCTATTTTCTATTATTTTAATTATTTGAAATTGATTTGACCATTTCTATTTATCATCATCTAATACTTTAAAACCAATTATAATTTTGAATTTTACATAAATGATCTTTCCTTAAGCAAATTATCTTACATAAATCCACATTGCAATCCAAGAAATAGCATCTGTGTTGTCATAGCGACCCCCTACACACGTTCTCTCTAATACCTATAGAATAGCATTTTAAGTCACGTTTGACACAGCATAGCAATAAATACATAGAAAGTAGTCACAAAATACATAAGTCAACTCTGTTATAATAAGATTATTTAACATATAAATAATAAAGACAAAACATAATAATGACACGAAGGACAAAGTAACACCATTAGTCTGCTTTTTTTTTTTTAGATGTGAAGGAACTGTTTCCAAGTCTGTTCGTACATCTCCAGCTTGTTTTCTAGGATATATGTAATTCTTTCCATTGACATTATTTGTGCCATATAAAAGACTGTTGTCGGCACCACATCCTTTTTCCAGCTCAGAGAGCTTTGCTTGTAATACAGCACAATCGATAAAAAAGTTATTTTCTGCGTTTCATTTGAAATCTGATGGATAAAAGTGTAGCGGAACCATTTTGGGTCTGGTGGAATATTTAAAGGCAGAATTTTCTGAGTTTCCTCTCCTCCATCTAGAATTTCTTGCTCTAATAACACCATGTATAAAAGTAATTTGCTGCATTTGGGACGTGTGTCAGGTATCATTGTTGTATCTGTGATTACTATTATTGTAAAAATGAATAAATATTCTTATACCTTTTTTTTTCTAGAATTTTCCACTTCCTATCATTATATATGAAAATGTTCTATCAGCTTTTTGTTCTTTCGTTAAAAACGAAACAGTCCGATGATGTTTATCTGATTTACAGACAGCAGGTGGTTTCGGTCTCTCTACACACACTCCCACCAGGAGAAAAGCCGTCAGGTCGACCGCCTGAAAATCAGACATAAAATGTGTTTTAAACACTCTCAGGAGGTGAAGATGGGAAGTCTCGCTCTGCAGAGAGGAGCAGGAGGAGATAATGTGATTTCACAGACTTTCGGGTCATGTTTAAATTATTTAGTCTTCATCACATTCGTCATTTTATTCCCTCTGGAAGAATATTGCACCCCCCAACTGAATCGAGTCCCCATGACACACAGTCTAGCGGACTATCTTTGTTAGGCTCGTCACAATTTTAGGTTTTCTTGGTACGATTATTGTCAAAGAAATAATCACAATTTTACCATAATTATGCGTAAATTAATTTCCCAACACTGTAAAATCACCTCAACACTCCTTAAGACTGGTACACATGATTTTTTTAATCTTGTGAGATTTTTTATCTGGTCGAGACCTCACACACGAAGATAAAAAAAATCAGTTTTGATCGTACTGTGTTTGGTGTGCTTGGAAATGTAATCACGGAACAACACACACGACGATGCTGTCCAGTAACTTATCTACAATCTAGTCCTCCGAGCCAGACAAACGTTGAAACGTAGATGAAGAACCATAATAACAACCAGCAAAAAAACGAAGAAGAAGAACCATAAACACAACCAGCAAAAAAACGAAGAAGAACCATGGCAACAACCAGCAAAAAACCAAGAAGAACAATAGTAACAACCAGCAAAAAAACACGAAGAAGAAGAACCATAGCAACAACCAGCAAAAAAACCAAGAAGAAGAACCATAGCAACAACCAGCAAAAAACCAAGAAGAAGAACAATAGCAACAACCAGCAAAAAACCAAGAAGAAGAACCATAGCAACAACCAGCAAAAAACCAAGAAGAAGAACCATAGCAACAACCAGCAAAAAACCAAGAAGAACCATAACAACAACCAGCAAAAAACCAAGAAGAACCATAGCAACAACCAGCAAAAAAACACGAAGAAGAACCATAGCAACAACCAGCAAAAAAACACGAAGAAGAAGAACCATAGCAACAACCAGCAAAAAAAACGAAGAAGAAGAACCATAGCAACAACCAGCAAAAAACCAAGAAGAAGAACCATAGCAACAACCAGCAAAAAACCAAGAAGAACAATAGCAACAACCAGCAAAAAACCAAGAAGAAGAACCATAGCAACAACCAGCAAAAAACCAAGAAGAAGAACTATAGCAACAACCAGCAAAAAACCAAGAAGAAGAACCATAGCAACAACCAGCAAAAAACCAAGAAGAAGAACCATAGCAACAACCAGCAAAAAACCAAGAAGAAGAACCATAGCAACAACCTGCAAAAAACCAAGAAGAAGAACCATAGCAACACCCTGCAAAAAACGAAGAACCATAGCAACAACTGAAAAACACAACACACAGCATGGAAGGGGATATATAGGACGAGGGAATGATGGTGGTCTTAGAACTATTTTTAACAGAAAAGGCCAAAACTAAAAAAAAAAAATAAAAAAATAACGGACTTTATTTACTTCCTTGTTCCCCAGCCAGCTCGCTCTCTGATTGGCTAAAGTCCGTACCACGTCACCATCCACGCAGTCAAAATGCACGAGTCGTCGGCGTTCCTCAGAAATCGGCACTGAAATATTAAACATGTTCAATGTTCCCAGTTGTCGGCTACGACCCGTTTCGGAGTGGATTATTGGGACAAATCAGCTCGTAACAAACCACAGACCGTATGATGATTGGACAAGGAAGTCTCATGATGATCGGCTGTTTGCCGTCCGAGGTCTTAAAGACACACAATTGGGACAAAAACAGCCCAAATATCGTTATGTGTGTACCAGGCTTAATCTATCTATCTATCTATCTATCTATCTATCTATCTATCTATCTATCTCTCTCTCTCTCTATCTCTATCTCTCTCTCTCTTTCTTTCTCTCTTTCTTTCTTTTAATACCAAAATACCTAATTAATATAACAGCAAAGTAAAGTAACTAAGAACTCTCATTTCAGCTAAATCCCGACTAAAGTATAAATAATCCTCATGAACTCAGATTTTTCTCTAAAAGCATCTTTTCTTTTGCATTTTGTACAGCTGTATTTTTATCATGGTCCTAGAAAAGTATTTTTAATTTATTTTGTTTTAGGAGTTTTTAATTTAATATAAAGATACTTTAATTTCAGTCAGCTGTTTTAATGCACATGTGCTGCTGATCCTTAATAAAAGTGTTTCTTAGCACTAAAGGCTGTAAATTAGATTAGTAATTAGTCTCTTTGGGTACTTGACAAAAAACATATATATATATATATATATATATATATATTTTTTTTTTTTTTTTTTTTTTTTTTTGAGATATATATCGTATATCGTGATTCAGCTAAAAAATACCGAGATATAAAATTTGGTTCATATTGCCCAGCCCTAGTTTTGAACATTTCTTTTCAACCTAATAAGAGAGTTTAGAAACAGGAAAAACATCCAGCAAGTTTTGACTTCCTGCTGCCCTTTAGCAGAACAGCTGTCGTGTGTTTGGGACATGAATAAACTACAATAGTAAAAATAAGTAAGACTGTATATCTAGAATTAAATGCAGTTTCTTCTACAGACTATGACTATTGCACACTGACAACTAAAAGCCATGGACCTCATGCCAGGCCAGCGAAACTATCCGAGTTAGTTTTTTTTTACTTACATAATGTAACATTCAGTGAACGCATCACGTTGCGTTCTGAGACCAACCAGAGTCGTACAGAATTATAAAATAGCAAATGACACGATAACACTTCATTTCAATTTTACATAAGGTAAACACTACCGTAATTTAACCAAACTACTGTGCATTTCCCTTTACTGTAGCGTAAAAAGCTGCTGGGTTTCCCACAGGTGGTGAAACATAATTGATGTATTTCCTCCTTTCTGACTTATGTCCTGCTTTACGGGCTGGTGAGCCATCCTCCACAATGACACCTCTGTTTTTTTTTTGTTTTTTTTTCTTCAACCCAAAAACAAAATAAAAAAATCAACAAAAATCTCTTAATCTGTTTGTTTAGCTGGAAAAACTCTTCCTCTGCCATAGTTTCCCACCCAGGCAGCCTCTGCTATCTACGACCCTCACAAACCAAAATAAAGCAACAGAAGCGACAACACGCGGATTTGGTGTAACTTTGTTTTTGTTCCCTGCGAAAGTTGCTGATATGGTTCATACATAATCTTTTATAGGAAGTGACATACAGAGGAATCTCTATGATTAACAACGGTAGCGTTTAATACCGCGATTAATTGTAAAATTAAATAATCGTGACGTTAATCCTGGTGTGAATGCACCCTTAAAGATCTTGGAGTTCCAGATTTTCCCAACAGAGCGCTTTGCTCTCAGACAGGTAGACAGATGGTAGTGAGACCTGTCATGGAAGGATGTTCGAACAAGGCGGCCCAAAACACAGCTGACTTTAAGGTGAGAAGAAAAAGTATTAAATCCTTCAGTGGAACTTTCGACTTTAGGAAAAGTGAACTTAAACACATTTCTTAAAGATTAGAAATAAACAGACAGTCCCAATCAGATGCCTTCTGGCCAACATGGATCTTTCGCAGGTCTTACCGGGTCTGTACGTCACCAGACAGTGTCTGCTCTCCGGCTCCACCTGGATGTCGGTGCAGCTGCCATTCTCCAGCGGCAGCAGGTGTGGTCTGTAAGTGGTCTCATTCACCTGCTCCCAGAAACAGCCCCCCTCCAAAGAACCAGCGATGAGCCCCCCACAGGGGAACGAGCTAGATGCCGCCCGTGGGACATAGCACAGAGATGCTACCGGACACCTGAAAACAGAGGTCAGAACACTGAAGCTAACCCCCATCCTGAGGAAGACTGGGGTCCTACTGGGTTTGGGGTCTCCTTAGAGACCACACAAGATTTTAGTAAGTTTGTGTGTGTGTTTGTGTATACCTGGAGCGTAGCGGCTGCAGCTCTTGGATGTGTGTGCTGGTGTCTCTGGTGTCGTAGATGAGCACGGAGCCATTACTCAGACCAGCATAGATGTAGTTACTGTTGTCCAAACACCAGCAGCAGCTCCACACCGGTTTAACTGCATTATAGGTCTGAACCACTGTGTTGGTCAGCAGGCTGAAACACACACACGCACACTCAGTATGATCTACTGCTGCACGCCGCAGACATGTAGTCAACACGCAGACATGTAGTCAACACGCCGCAGACATGCAGCCAACACGCAGACATGTAGTCAACACGCCGCAGACATGCAGTCAACAGGCCGCAGACATGCAGTCAACAGGCCGCAGACATGCAGTCAACACGCCGCAGACATGCAGTCAACATGTAGTCAACACGCCGCAGACATGTAGTCAACACGCAGACATGCAGTCAACACACCACAGACATGCAGTCAACAGGCCGCAGACATGCAGTCAACAGGCCGCAGACATGCAGTCAACACGCCGCAGACATGCAGTCAACACGCCGCAGACATGTAGTCAACACGCAGACATGCAGTCAACACACCACAGACATGCAGTCAACACGCAGACATGCAGTCAACACGCTGCAGACATGCAGTCAACAGGCCGCAGACATGCAGTCAACACGCCGCAGACATGCAGTCAACACGCCGCAGACATGCAGTCAACATGTAGTCAACACGCCGCAGACATGTAGTCAACACGCAGACATGCAGTCAACACACCACAGACATGCAGTCAACACGCAGACATGCAGTCAACACGCTGCAGACATGCAGTCAACAAGCCGACATGCAGTCAACATGCAGACATGTAGTCAACATGCAGACATGCAGTCAACACGCCGCAGACATGCAGTCAACACGCCGCAGACATGCAGTCAACACGCCGCAGACATGTAGTCAACACGCCGCAGACATGTAGTCAACATAATATTCCTAATGCCAACTTTCATTTATATTTATATGCTGATGATACTGTTATTTATTGCTCTGCTCCATCACTCACTCAGGCTCTTAGTTATTTGTAAGTGGCTTTTGATGCTGTTCAGGCTACTCTCTGTGAATTAAAATTGACCTTAAATAAAAAAATAAAACAAAACTTATTGCGTGTTCAAACTCAAAGCAAAAAGCACTGAACCTGCTTCCTATCATGATGTCTCGGGTGATGTGATTGAGCCCATCTCATCGTTTAAATATTTTGGGTTCTTCATTGATGACACATTGTCTTTCAAGGATCATGTCGAGCAACTTGTTAAAAAGTTGAAGCTGCGTCTCGGTTTCTATTTCAGAAATATGTCTTGTTTCTCTTTTGCTGCTAAAAGGAGACTTGTTGATGCTACTTTTATGCCTCTGACTGATTACAGAGATGTTTTATATATGCATGCATCCTCGCAATGTCTTAAGTCACTGGATGTTGTTTATCATGGAGTGTTGAGGTTTATAACTAATCTCAAAGCTCTAACTCATCATTGTATTTTGTATGAGAGAGTTGGCTGGCCCTCGCTGTGTATTCGGAGACAAAACCCTTGGCACATCTTAAAAGGCAATATTAAATCTGCTTCCCTCATACTTATGTAATGCTACCCAAGCTAAAAGAAACAGTAGCTACAATCTTGGTTCTGTGACTCAGGATGTATTTTTAGACTTAGACTTAACTTTATTATTGCTCTCTATACCCAAAGTCAGACTTGAAATGGGAAAAAGAAGTTTTAGATACGCTGCTCCAACAGCTTGGAATTTGGTGCAGGATAAGCCATGTCTGGGGGAACCGGTCTCCTTACGCCTTTTTAAAAGTAAGTTGAGGGCATTAAATGAGGAGTCTTCAGGTTGTAAATGTTTTGAATATTATTTTGTAATTTCGAATATTGATGTTTGTAATTTTATTTGTGGTTTTGACTGACTTGTAACTTGGTTTGGTGCCGTCGTGGCCAGGACACTCTTGTAAAGGAGATTCTTAATCTCAATGAGTTTTTTTTCCTGGTTAAATAAATAAATAAAATAAAAATATGCTGCCTCAGTTTCTTCTACAAAGGCTTGGAACTGGTGGTGCTGTAACCTCCTGGATCTGATGTCATTTATACATTTCAGGACCACAGACATGACATGTTCATGTTTCAGGTCTTTGCTGCACCGTGCCTGTTGGTATGACACAGTGCAAAACAGCCACTGGATGCACGTTATCCTCCTCCAACTTCCTTTATACCAGCACTTCCAGCCCATGGTCCACCTATGCATCACACACGCTCAGTAATTCCTCTGTTACTTCGACCTGCTCATTGACAGCCCTTATAAAAACAGCTAGCTGAGCACCGTCTGTTATGTCAGTGCTCTTATCAAGCGCCACACGGGATGCAGTGAAAGCTTGTGCTTTCTGAACTTCTTCTCCAGAGACAAGATATCAGCAACTTGCAGAGTGTCATTTTTCACTGTCCTTCAGTGAATGGCTTTCCTGGCTTGGCTTCAACAGCAACATCAGCGTCTTTCTCGGCCATTAAAAGGCTTTGCTGAGAAGTTCATCCTCAGTGTGTCGCTCTTATTCCTCACGTCTCCCGCAGAGTTCTCTTACTGCTCTCCATGTTTAGTAATGACGTTAGAGATTGTATTCCTTTAAAAACACCACTTTTTTATTGCATGTCAGGCATGTTGGACTTCCATTGAACTCCACAAAAAATACTGTGATGTCCATCATTGTTGAAATATTTTGTGTCTACTGTCCACCTCTCTTTTCTGCTTGGGAAGAGACATATTCGTTGTCTACTGCGAAACAAACTGCTAAGCAGATACCTGCACACATTGACATGTTATACGCAGACGCCTCATTACACGCTGGCGCGCGATGCAGCGTCGCCACCATATTGGATGGGTGTCCGCATTCCAGCCTAGCTTCAGAACTAACCGTAGTCAGACAGTTCCAGCAGCTATGCTCGTATTTTGTGCAGCCTGCGGTTGCAATAACCAGCGGAATATTAAAAGCCGATCGCGTTGCATTACCTTTCACAAGTAGGCTAAGATTTTTTTTTTAACCGGCAGTTATTTCTGCATTTCTAGGAATTATTGATTTATTGTGTAATATAATATAATATAATATAATATAATATAATATAATATAATAATATAATATATTTTAATATAAGTTTCCTGGCTTACTCTCAAAAGGTTTATATTTTACGACTCTCACTGTCCCCACCAAACAGCTCTAAGTGTGTTAATATTTGTTTTTAATTATTTTTTAATTTATTGAATTACATATAAAATACATTTTATTGATGCAGATTTCAACGTGAAAACAAAATGTCTCCAGACTCACTGTTGCCAGATCACAGGCTGCTGGTCTGAGACAAACAATAGCTACTGGGACCTGGAGGAAAGATGCTATCTGTACTACCACAGACAAGGTTTCACATGTCATACTGGCTGGTACCTGGTGAGTTTGACAGTGTTGTCCAGCGCAGCAGACAGCAGCAGACTGTCGTTCTGTCTGTTGAAGGACAGACCTCTGATCTGCTTACTGTGGATGGGGACATACTGAGTGGCCTTCATGTTCACCACACTCACCTTCTTCACCCCGCAACCTGAGCAGAGAGGGAACAGAGCTTTAGGAATGAGATTCAGACACGTCAGTGTTTGTGGGAGACCAACTGTCTAAGTTGCTGGAGAGTTAATCCACCCAACACACACAGAGGACATGACTCCACAGTAACATATCTAATCCAGGTACAAGAACTCATCTAGACATCCACACATAGTAAACACTCATATGACCACCTGGAATCCAGACTGAGGACATTTCTTTCCTCATCCATGTTATTTCATTTCATAATTTTAATGTTTTAAATGTGCATTACTCTGAACAGAGGACATCTCACCTGGCACCAATGTGGACTGAGGGGAGGGCTGCGAGGCCAGCAGGCAACTCAGAGGTTCACAGTAGGATAAAACCCTGCAGCCACCTGTCTGAGACACCGGAACTGCCTTGAAGAAGCTGTACTGAGCCGTCCTTGAGCCTTCTATCCTCTGAGACTGACTGAAGAGGAGGGATGTCGACGAGGAAGAGGAGGAGAAGGAGGAGGAGGAGGGAACTGAGTTCCTGCCAGTCTGAGCCATCAAGGACTTCAACTCCTGAGAATAACAGGTTAGATTTTAACTAGACAGAACTGAAGTACTTCCCTTCATAAAAGTCCAGAAACGAGGTCTAAATGTTCCAGTTCTGAACGATTTAAACATCTGAAGTTCAGTCAAGTCCGAGACTAAAACGACTCATCTCAACATCACAGCTGATTTCATTTCGGTCCCGAACAAAGCTCAAAGCAGACGATCTGATATTCTCGTAACTTCTTCACTGAAGGAATTACTAACACTAAATAAGCATTTACACAGATAAACAACCTTTTCTAATTTAAAAAAATCTCTTTTCTTCCTCATTCTGATGCTCAGTTTGAGCTCCAGCAGGTCGTCTTGACCATGTTTACAAGAAGGTCAAGTTAATTTTTCTATTTTCTATTCTATTCTAATTTGTCCCTCTCTATATCACACACGGCGATTCTGTAAGTTTGAACATATGATGTCAAAACTTTGCTAAATTTGGGCAAATTACAACAGTTAAAGGTGATACTAAAGACATGTTTCCATTACGGAAAGAGTAAGCAACATTATGGAACCATGTCCGGGAGGATCTGACTCTTCTGGACAATTTCAGCCAAATGATCCGGGTCACTGAAAAACGCTGGAATTCCATCCTGACTGACAGCTTGAGCTGTTTGACTCTGTGGAAGAGCAGGAGTCACGGATACCTGGAGCTCCTGCTGCGCCTGTCCGTACTGGTTGGTGACGACCTGCAGCTTCAGTTTGTACTGAGCCGACTCCAGTTCAGCTTTCCTCCTCAGAGACTGCTCCTGTTCCAGAGATCTACACAAAGCACACAGAGCTTCAGTCTGCTTGTCACAGTTCAGCCGAGACATAAAACAAAACCTGCAGCTCTTTTCAGATCAGCTGAATTAAATAATTAATAATTAACTAGGGGGCTGATCTAATTCTGACAACAGAAACATCACCACTCACCTCTTTAAGCTCTCCTGCTCCGAGTTGTCCAGGGCTCTCAGCTTAGGCGCATACAGCAGCACGATGTCCGACCGCTTCACCTTCTTGTTGCACTGAGAACAACAAAGGGAAAGAATAAAGACTGGAAACAGACTGGTGGTTTCTGTATGTCATCAGACTGTTTTGGATCTGCTTCTCGGACCTGAGGACATTTAGCTGCTGATCCCTGAGATTTCATCCAGCGCTGGATGCAGGTGTAACCGAAGAGGTGACCGCAGCGCAGAGCAGACAGCCTGTGCTCGCCCGCTGTCGTCCAGGCTTCAAAGCAGATGGTACAGGTGTCACCTTCGCCCTCGTCGTTGTGGGACGGCTGGGCCGACAGTGGGGCTGCTGAAGAAGGCTAAAGTTGGACATGATGATGATTAATGATGCTAAAGGTAAAAGAAGTCAGAAATATGCTGCTCTGTTGTAGCTGTTTTCTTGACAGGACTCCAGGGAGTGGCATTAAATCTATAGGGTAGAAATGCTGCCTCCTTTTAGGATTTATCACAACTTACTTTATCGTCCAGGCTCTGCAGCCGAATCCCACAATATTCATGTTATCAGAATAAAAATTAGGAGACAGAAAACGGAATAAAAACCCAGACACAACGAACAGGTCCTCAATGTTACCTGGCAGTCCTGGATCTGAGCTTCTGTCCTCTCGCTGTCTGCACCTGAGCTGGGGTCTGCGTGGGGAAAGGAAATAAACAAATACATCAACACCCACATGACTCCATGCTCAAAGCAGACTGTGGTCGGACTCACTGGTTGTACTGGTTTCCTGTGGCTGTCTGTGCTGGCTGGTGGGTGAATTAGCAGACATGACAGCGTTAACGGGCTCTGCACCGACAAGTTCTTCCTCTTGCTCCTCCTCATCCTCAGACTCGCTGACCTCGGTGCTGCTGCCGGACTCTGGCTGAGCTACGCTGGCAGCTGGTGCTCGGAGCAGGAAGTCTGGGAAGCCTCTGGAGGGTGTTGCAGTCTGACTGGGATAATGCACCCTCAGGCCCTGTCTGCAGCACAAACACGGTGAAACACCTCAGAGTTAATCAGTATGCATCAAGACTTCTCTGAAGTTCTGGGTACCTGAGTCTCCTTCTTATTGGGGTCCCTTGAGTTCCAGAGGGTGGAGCTGCAGCTCCATCCACTGCCCTCTGACTGAACGCCCAGGTGGCGGGAAGTCTGAGAGGTGTTCGAGCTCGTCCCTGCCCCTCATCATGCTCATCCTCGTCGTCTTCGTCCACTTCAGTGCTACTGCTGGAGTCTGAGATGACGTGAGGTGCACTGGCATCTTCAGCCTGACCAGCAGCTGCAATGGCAACCTCTGACCGCCCATGACCTTCTCCCTCTAGTCCCACAGGAGAGTCTACCTCCATGGCCTCCATCTGCACCGTACAGAGTAAAAATTAAGTATTGTTTCACTTTGTTCTGTTCAAGTTTCTTTAATTTAGAGAGACTGTACGGTAAATCCACAATGAGCGATCCAGGTTTAACACCTTATTTATCACGTTTTCATACTAAAAAATTTTTTTTAGCGCTGTTATGTTGCTAAGAGACCTTTATTTTGACCTGGAAATTATGGTGAAAGCCTCTTTCTGACAACTTTTCCACCAATCAGATACCTTAAATGGACGGTAATGTCCAATCTAATGCAGCCAAAGATCAATAAGAGACAGAAAGTTTTATGTCTGAAAAGAACAAAAATAATGGTCCTCTACTGCTGGTATAAAACAATTTTTTTATGCATGGTGGCACCAAAAACGAGTTGTTTTATGAGGACAGTAGGTAAATAGTAGCATAATTTATTTTCAATAGCAAAAAAAAAGAAGAAAAAAGAAACTCAGCAGGTGGAAAAGGTGGAAATATGTGAACAGTATCTTTGTTTTAATGACAATATTTTTCTTCTGAAGCCATGAGAACGATATGATATGTGTCATTTCTACAGTTAGTAATAAATTCTGATTCTATGTTGTTTTGGTCGGCCTTTATGATGCTTTATTTATTAATACATTCGTTTTACGTTAATTTAGCCTCATAATCTGAGAAATGAGGCTGTCCTAAAAATGTCTGGATGTTGAAATGGATTAAAAGGGTTGAGCTTCAACATGTATTATTACAGCAACAAAAATTAATTGATTAATCAATACGAAAAAAACCCACCAGAGACCACCAATAGCAAAAAAGAAAAAAAGGGTCAATGAAAAATATACACGGATGTATATATGTTCATACCAAATATTAAAAAGTTCTTTAAGACAGAGAGAGAGAGAGAGAGAGAGAGAGAGAGAGAGAGAGAGAGAGAGAGAGAGAGAGAGAACCAAACCTTTCAGCCAGTGGGAGCAGCTGATCTGATCGCTGGAAGTCAGTGTGCGCTAACTAGCTGCACAGGAACTTATCCAACCAGCGCGTTCAATTAACGTTGATCAGAAAATAAAGATCTAAATGCAGCAGACAGGTGCTACCTAACAAACTGGCCTAATTCCACATGGATCAGTTTGGGTTTCTACAAGTCAGCGCGGTGCACGTGCGCAGGTGCTCCTCCTCCGGCTCCATTACAAACTACAGCCCGAGGTCGTTCAGGCCACCCACGCAAAACATGCCGACAGTCGCTGCATTTTCAACCGTAGCACCTTTCTTTCTGACGCAACTTATTAAACTGGAGGTTTGTTTCAGAACAGCAGGAAGAACTACTTTGTTTTTGTTGTCATTCCGCATTTTAACTGCAACAGCTGCAGAAGCTAGAGCGCAAAATGGCTGTTGACTGTGAAATGCTACCAATCAACTCAAGTTGTCAACTTCACGCTTTGAGACCACACAGATTATACAATTATTACACAATTACTGTTTCCTGTTGTGTCTATGTTAAAATACATTTAGTAAAAAGCTAAACATGGTTGGCCCACAAAAGCGGCTAACTGACGGGCTAACGTTGTCTGTGCTCATTTAGCCGTCCTCCTGCTAGCGTCAGCTCGGTGAAACACTCACCTAGAAAAGTTTACTAGTTGACGATCCGGCCCTGAAAAAGCACATCATGCATCTACATTGCTGTCTGAAAAATACAAGTTACAGTAATGTAGTTATGATGCGTTTAATGGTTGCTCCACTGTACACAACAACGAGGACCGCGGTCAGGAGTCGAATCTCCCGGCTACAGCCCCCTCTGCCCGCCCTATCCTGCTGTTACGTCACCAACAAAGAGTTTGGCGTCGAAATGATTCACTCCTTATTTAACACTGGATTGTTGCCGCTAAGTCCTTTCTGGATAATTCACTCTTTCCAAATTTCATTTTTGTTCATGAAATAAAGTAGAGAAGTACATTCAAAGTTTCAAAATTCCCAAACTATTGTTGATTATAACTGTGCGTTTTGTAGTGTTGAACCCCGCACAAGTCCCGTGATCGCCACCGTAAATCGGCACTAGCTACTGTTCAGCGTAAAAACATTTTACTTCGAAAGTGGTGGCACGGCCGTCACGTGATTGCTCTACACCAATCAGAGGCCAGCTTCTGGAAAACAGAAAAGAAAGATGGCTGCCTGCTTGGATTCATTGAATAGCACCGATAGAGAAGAAACGGTCCCAAAAATCATCGAAATTGGACAGACAGGAGCTGAAACCTGATTATATACATAGACATGTTCAGGAAAAACGATGAGGCAAATAGATTGTGAAGCGAAAGTGTCTTAAACGACATTTGATTACGTTCTGTATTTGCTAAGTTGCCTGTGCTCTTCTTTAGAGAACAGAACAGCTGGTCTCCATTTCTTAAATGGCTGTTGATTTCCTTTAGTAGTCTGGAAAAGGATTGTAATGAATATGTAAATAATAAAAAAAAACTGTATGTTGATGTAACTGTTTTCAAGTTTATTAACACAATAAACACTTATTTAATTCAAGTCAATTTAACAGTTTGCCAAGCCAACTTTGTTTTTAAAGCACCTTACTGAACAAAAGTGCTGGTATTCACGATCTTGTTCTTTCAGTCACTACCCACTAATCCATAAAATACATGCATTTCAAAATAAAATATAATAATAGTGGCATAGCCTCTTTACTAATTATTTTATAATAATATAGTTTATAAATAATAAATTATTGTTAAATTTTTAATAAATAATTCAATTAAAAGTTACCCAAATAATATGAAACACTTTTACTGTGTACTTTTGTAGTAAAACATCGTCAAAATCCTTTGCAGATGGCAAAAAGAAGCATTATCATCTGAATTTTAAGTGGAATAAAATTAATTTCTTCCATAAGTAGTTCACAAAACCTATACTGCTGTATTAAGTACATCAACAACTACTGACAAAAATACTATGAATTACCTTTACTGTGTAGTTTTCCAGTAATTCATTGTGAAAATCCCTTATGGATAGTAATAAAAGCCATTTCTGGCAACATTTGAAGTGAAACAAAATAGATTTCTTCAGTAAGTAGTGCTGTACTAAGTACAGCCATTCACTTGCAATAATACTATGAAGTACATTTACCTTGTACTTTTGTAGTAATTCATTGTCAGATTCCCTTATGGATAGAAATAAAAGCCATCCAAATGAATTCTATTCCTCCCTGAGTTGCCACCTTACCGTGGTGGAGGAGTTTGAGTATCCTGACGATCCTACGAGCTATGTTGTCGGGGTCTTTATGCCCCTGGTAGAGTCACCCATGGCTAACAGGTCTCTAGGGGAGGGACCAGACAAATCGCTGGCCCCACTCTGGAGGTGGGGCACGGAGGTGGGTGCTTGGTGGCCCAGTCGGGCAACTTGAACACACAATGTCCAACACTGTCACTTTTGCTGCTCTTTGTTGTGTCCCATGTGTTCGGTTTCACCTGGGTGGTGATGAGTTCGCCTCCCATGTGTCAATCAGACCATCAAACAAATGCTCTGTAAGTTTATGGGTGACACTGGATCTGACTGGGATCAGTGGCTTCCTTACCTGTGTTTTGCTTCCACTCCCTTTGAGCTTCTCTTTGGTGATGAGGTAAGGGGCCCTCTGACTTTGTTAAAGGAAACAAGGGGAGGAGGCCAAGGACAGGATGAACCTGTTAATGTTGTATCCTGTGTTATCCAGATGTGAGAGAAACTGCAAAAGATGAATGAGTTATCCCTGAAATGCATGGCAGAGGCACAGGAGTCACAAAAAGCTTGGTATGCTCGTACAGCCAGAGACAGGAGCTCCAATCCAGGCCACAAGGTACTGTTAATGCAACCTGTAACAGATAGCAAGCGGCTGGAAAAATGGCAGGGTCCCTTTGAAGTGCAAAGGAAGTTAGGCCCTACTACTTACCACATTACCACTCCAGGGCTTCAGCGATCCAGTAGAGTGCTCCATGTCAACCAGCTTAAGGAGTGGATCCCATGCACTGAGAAAAGGGCAGAAGTGCTGCTCATCCGCGAGGTGGGGGGAGGAAGAAGAGGTGGATCATTATCTACCATCGCTGTCTGCTGCTGACCTGGATTTGAGCCAACTTACCAAAAAACAACAGTCTGAGGTAAAATCTTTGATTAATTCAGACATATTTCAAGAATATCCTGGCCGCACAGATCTGGTGGAACATGATATTGTGTTAAAGGCTGAGGCACCAGTAAAACGTATGAGTTACAGGATATCAGAGTGCCTCCTTGGGGCACTGAAGAAAGAAGTGGATCTTATTTTGTCCCTTGGAATCATTCAACTTTCAAAAAGTGAGTGGTGTAACCCAGTTGTCTTGGTTCCAAAGAAAGATGGGACCATAAGATTCTGCACTGACTTCAGGTACCTTAACTCTGTTTCAAAGTTTGATTCATACCCAACACCACGAATGAATGAACTTACTGAGCGCTTGAGAAAAGCTAAACATCTCACCACCATTGACAACTTTCCGTACACCATGGGGCCTGTTTGAATTTACAGTTTTGCCATTTGGTTTGCATGAGGCCCCGCCCACCTTCCAGAGACTGATGGACCAGGTCCTGGATGGTCTTGCTGCTTATGCCTGTGCATATCTTAATGACATTGTCATTTATAGTGACTGCTGGGAGACGCACATCGAACATCTGAGGGAGGTCCTGGGCCGCTTGGAGTCTTCTGGCCTTACAGTCAATCCAGCAAAATGTGTCCTGGCCCGAGCAGAGCTTTGGCGGTGGGGTCATTAAAACGCAAGTTGACAAGGTCAAAGTGATTGAATCCTGTCTTCTTCCACAGACTAAAAAGCAGTTACGATCTTCCCTGGGAATGGCTGGCTTCTACCACCGCTTCATTCCAAACTTCTTGGTAAGAGCTGATGTTAGGTGGACTGCAGAGACAGTGACAGCATTCTAGGACATCAAGCAATTGCTAAGTAAGGATCCAGTTCTGAACAGTCCAGATTTTGATATGGATTCTATCCTGCAAACTGATGCCTCTGAGAGGGGTATGGCAGCTGTGCTTCTGCAGGGATCACCAGGGGATCTGTATCCTGTTGCTTACATCAGTCGTAAGCTGTTTCCCAGAGAAGAGCATTATGCCACAGTGGAGAAGGAAGTTCTGGCTATCAAGTGAGGTCTGGACTCCTTCAAATGTTACCTGCTAGGGAGGGAGTTCACCTTGCAGACTGACCAGAAATCGTTGCAGTGGCTCGACAGGATGAAAGACACTAATGGAAGGATTACTCGATGGTACCTCGCCATGAGTTTGTGGTTCAGCACATCCCTGGCAAGAACAACCCAACTGCTGACTACATCTCCCGCTGGTCCAGCTGAGGTTTTGAAGAGGGGGTGTGTGCGATGGCCGCACCTACAGCCATACATTTAAAGGCGGTAACCCCATCCAGCTCCACATTTGTTGTGTTAGTTTATTGTTTAACACTCTTTCTTTGTTTACACATTTGGTTTAAACTTGGTTAAAATGCTTTAGTTCTTTTTGTTAGCTCACACATTAGAGCACGATTGTATTCAACTTTGTTTAACCTTTTGCTTATTTGTTTAACATGTATTTGTGTCTCTTTTACTGGTGCTGGGGGAGCCATGTGAACGCTTGGGGGCAGAAGTGAGCACAACTGGTAGAAGCCAAGGAGCAGGAAGTGCCATGGGCCTGTACCCAGACAGCTCCTTCCAGACGGGAGATCGTTTGCTCCATATTCTTTATATATTTAGATTTGTTTTGACTTTGAGTATTTTTTATTTCTTGTTTCATTTTTGGTAGAGGTGGTTCTTTTGTTTGAGTAGTAAGTAAACTAACTGTTAGGTTCTGTTTCTTTGTTTAGTTTGTTAGTATTTGTTAACCCCCTCATGTGTTTAGACTGGTCTGATCAGCCAGTATTTAAGTTCCCGTTTCCTGTTTGTTAAGTTAGTTTGGTTCTTTGTTACGTGTTAACAGTTAGTTTGAAGTTACTCTGAGTTACTGTTATACCTTTTGTGTGTTAGTGTTTTTATTCTTGTCATTTTGTAAGTGCACTATTTGTTTGGGATATATTGTCCGGAGTTTACTTGCTGTCTTGTTCTATGACAATGACAATTACAATAAAGATTTTCAAAGTTAAAGTTTGAAGTTCTCCTTGGTCTTTATTAGCTTCTAATTTCAGCTGTTCTTCACAACACTTGCAGATTAGCTGTATAGCACCACTCTGCAAATGATCAGGACTGATGAGAAAGACTGGAAAAAGAAAAAAAAGAAAAAAAAAAAAGTAAATTTTGACTGTTTCAGTGTTGTGAAAGAACCATAAAGATCTAATTAGATGATTGGAAACATTTATTTGATCCTGTGTAAAGAAATACAATAAACCACAAAAACCATCAGAAAGATTAAAAGTAACCAAAGCCTTTCTAGTTTATGGTTTCTTAAACATTCTTTGAGGCTTTCCTGTAGATTTTGGTTTTGACTGTCAGCATCGTGGCCTCTCGTCCTCGGTGCTGGTCTTGTTCACAAAGAGGCTTTTGAGGAAGAGGAGCTGCAGGTACCCACAGGTGACGATGAGCAGGCTGAGGGCTGTCGACCACCACGTGATATATTGCGAGTTAGACAGCAGCAAGAAGAAGTCGGCGCTCTTCTTCATGCGGCCAAAGCTGTAGTAGCGGAACATATGGAACACATAGTTTTCCACTTTGTGCATTGAACCCTGGAAAAAAGAAGAAAAACCCATAAAATCTTCCTGCAAACCCAATGAGTTATTTAATCATCAAAGTAAGAACAGCTCCTGATAATTTTGGGCTGTAATAGCTTCCTGGTTCAGGTACAGATACTGGTCTATGGAACTGTAAGTTTAGTTTCAGTTTCATTACTGCATAGATACATCACAACCAGTGAAAGCAGGTGGTTGAAACACAGTCATAAAACATAAAATTATTACCTTAAAGAACAATTAGGATCTGAAATTCTGAAAAACAAAGACTTAAATGCTCTATATAGAATATTGAGTTTTGGTAATTACTATGTGGGCAAGGTGAGGAGGGGGAGGAGGAGGGAGGAGGAGGGAGATGGAGGAGGGACACCCCCCCCTCCCCCCCCCCTCCCCCTACAGCCCCCGAACCCCCTTCAGCCCCCCTTCAAACCCCTACACCCTCCCTGCACCCAGGCCATACCCTGGGTCCCGGGGCAGCAGCCAGACACCAGGGCATGCACCAACCCACCCTCTGGAAACACGCCCGGGAAAGCCAGATTCGTCAGCACCGACGACCTCTCCAACCCCACGAAAGGGGGCCACCTCCGAGCAGGGTGCGAACCACAGGGGAGCTGGGGGAGCTATAGCTCCCCTTAATGAAACATGAGCTCCCCTAGAAACAGGATTTATGAAATGTTGGGGGAGCTATATAATACTGACAATAAAATGTATGCTGATTGCTCACAAATTCACTGTGGCCTAAAGTATGACTATGGATGCTGTAATTATTGTGACCACTGAAGCGTGGCGGCGCTCCAAGTTAAACTTCCTGTAGATCTACGTTAAATACAAAATAAAAGTAAATGCGTAAAAGGTAAGGTAAGACCTGCTTTAACTATTTACAATATGGGAAACTATCATTGCTCATTATATTGTGTATGGCAAGCATCGCTGTGTACGTGTGTGATATGTGGGGAATATTAACTATGTAAGTTGATCTTCGCAAAAAGAGTGGTAAAATTTTTTTTGCAAGGGACATTTGCCCCTGTTATGTATTATTGTTGCATAAGAGTTGTTAACCATTATGTATTGGTACGCTTATGTTCTGTGGGGCAAGCTGTAATATCAGCTGGCATCATGTTCTTACTTGCCGAAAAAAGATAGGAAATGCAAAAAAGCGGCTCCCCTAAGCCCACGGTATGGTTCGCACTCTGCCTCCGAGCACCAGAGCTTCAGACCCAGACCCCCCAGCCTGCCCAAGAACAGCCTGGCCACCCATTCCAGAGCTGACGCCCACCAACCCAGGTCCCATGAGTGGCCACGTCTCACCTCGGGAAACCACAAAGGACCTGCAGCCATCAGGCACCCCCTGCCAATATCTAACCCCCAAAGCAACGAGGTCACAGTCCTCCACCTACACTAAGTGATGGAGCCAATCACAGGGGACCAGAGAGAGTGAGATTCAGCTAACTGGTTCTTTGAGGAGGCAGACAATGTCTCACTACTGATGTGGTCTAGTAAGAGGTTCCTAAACTTCTGAATACACAGATTATTTTTGGTTTTCCAGTTCACAAGGAAAGTTTTCTTTGCGATGCATAATGCTGTGCGTATCATGTGTGTAGAGTAAATTGCCATATTAATGTCACCCAAGTCACCTAGAAGACACAGTGTGGGGTTTGCAGGAATATTACATTTAAGCCATGTTGACATGTCTTCACATACCTGAAGCCAGAACCCGCGGACAGGTGTGCAGGACCACAAGGCATGGTTGTCAATCTTGTTGTCTGTGCAATATTAGCACTAGCTTAGTCCTGTATAATGAGTTCTCTGCAGAATCTTGAATTATTTTAGTTGCATATTTGAATTCTTAGTCATTTTAAAGGTGTTTGAACATATTTGTGACCATTCCTTTTGTTTAAAGTTAATGGATAAGTCAGCCTCCCATTTTGAAGTTGGAAGAGAGAATGAATCGTCTAGCTTAGATAATAGTCTATATAGTTTTGATAACAGCTTTGGGGTCTTGAGGTTCAAGAATTCTGCTACCCTGATAGGTAGTTTGATTGTTTAATGGTATTTCTTTTTACATATAATTGATTTAAGCTGATGGTATTCTAAAAAAATTAGTGCCATATTGTGAGGAGAGTATATTAAATGACAAGTTTTCTTTTCCTATTGCAAATAAAACAATTAATGGATTTGGTTTAACTGGATTATATCTGGACTACAGTGAATTAGACTATCTGTAAAAGTGACTTGACACAACTTTGTTGTGAATTGGTGCTAAAAAATGAAGCTAAATTTAATCTGGGAAGTGAATTCAAATTTATTTTCTTTGTGTAAAATAAGACCTACAGATAAATATATTCTTAACAGTAAATTGGTTAAAAATGGCAGTGCTCACTACAGCTGTGGCAAACTGCTTTCCCAGCCAATACCTTGAATATAGAAGTAAGGTAATCTACAGCCAACACAAAGTCTTTCAGATAAGACAGGATGTCTAGCAGAAGGAAACAGCTGAGAATATTGACACACAGAACATCCCGGCTGACATAACGAGAACCCTTGGGTCTTCATGGATCACCATGCGGTACCACCAGGCGGCAAAGGCAACGTCGAGAGAGAAAGCAAAAGTGGAGCTGCAGGGCCGGCGTGTTACAGACTCCAGAGACAGACACACAAGCCACCGCTTTCTAGCAATTTCCTCACAAATGCACAATCCCTCGCCAACAAGATGGATGATCTGATGCTCCAGATAGTAACCAACAACATTGTTATGGACAGTTGCATCATTCTAATCACGGAATCATGGCTTCACTCATCCATTCCAGACTCTGCTATCGAGCTAGCCATGTAGCCTATGGAAAGGATAGAACAGAGGACTCCAGTAAGAGCAGAGGAGGGGGTGTGTGTATGTACATAAACATAAACAGCTAGTGTACTGACACAGTGATAATGGATCACTGCTCTGTGGAGCTGGAGTTTGTAACAGTTAAATGAAGGCCTGTGTACCTTCCAAGGGAGCTAACAGTGGTGTTTGTGACCGTTATTTACACTCCACCTGATGCAAATGCTAACGCGGCTAACGGACTACTATACAGCAGCATTAGCAAACAGTAGAACAAACACCCCGATGCAGCACACATCATAGCAGGCGATTTTAATCATGTGGATTTAAAACAAGTGCTCCCTAAGCTCCTCCAGCACATCAAATATGCCCCCAGAGGAGCTAACACACTGGACAAAGCATACTCCAACATCTAGCTGAGCTATAAAGCTAAACAGCTAGCACATCTTGGCCAGTCAGACCACATGTCCCTGCTTATGATCCCTGCATATATCCCCCTCCAGAAAACTGCTCCCAAAACCAGAAAGACAACAAAAATTGACCTGGCTTTGAGCAGCTGCAGGACTGCTTCGACAGAACTAACTGAGACATTTTCAAACCACCAGACGTGGAGGTGTTCACAGACAGTGTCTTCTACTACATCAAAAACTGCATAGATAATGTTACAGTGGACCAGACCATCCAGGTGTACCCCAACACGAAGCCCTGGATGACCTATAAGGTCCAGTAGCTGCTTAAAGACAATAACACCACCTTCAGGTCTGGTGACAGCGCGCTGTACTGTGACAGCAGAGCCAACCTGAAGAGGCATCAGAGAGGCCAAGACGGACTACAGGAGGAGGAACACCTGGAGAGTAACAACAGCAGGCAGGTGTGGCGGGGGGTCCAGCACCTCATCAAACTACAAGGCCAACATCAAAGCTGCTGAAGGAGGCGCATCACTGCCAGAGGAGCTGAACAACTTCTTTGCCCGATTCGAGGCAGACTCTCCGGAGTAATCAACACGACGCCCTGCGGTCCAGAGCAGCTTCAACATCACATTAAAAGAGTACGATGTGAGGCGCATGCTGCAGGCGGTCAACACATGGAAGGCCAACGGACCTGATGGTTTCCCTGGGTTAGAGAACCCATCAGGCTGACCAGCTGGCTGGAGTTCTTCCTAGGATCTTCAACCAGTCCCTGTCTCAGTCCATTGTCCCACCCTCCTTGAAGTCCTCCACCATTGTCCTCCTGCCTAAGAAGCAACTATCTCCAGCCTCAATGACTACTGGCCAGTAGCTCTCACTCCAGTGGTGATGAATAGTGATGGTAAGTTCGACTCTTTTCACTAACCCAGGTCTTTTACTCTCGAACAGTAAAGTGGACGAATCTTGAACGAATCATGTCGTTCATTTTTACAGCAGGTGGCGTTGTAAAAAAGTCTGCGATTCTCAAGCAGTAAATACTGAAGGCAACAAAACTACTGGTAATGCCACAAGCAATTCAAACCATGTGAAAACGTAGGGAAGCAAATAAACACCACAATAAAGTGATTTGTGTCCTACATCCTCCCTGCCATTGTTTAACAGCACAACAGTGACTCGGTAGCTATCACGTGACAAATGAACAAGAGACCGAGCCGAGAGCGAACGTACTGCTGAGCTTGATACAGCTTGAGCTGTGAACGAACGAAGGAAGACCCGTTCAGAGACCGAGTTGCCTGTCACGTGACAGAGAGAAGAATTAGAGAGACCAATCCGAGAGCGAACGTACTGCTCGCCAAACAGCCTGAATGATGAACGAGAACGAGACCGAGAACGAGACCGTGCAGCCCGAGCTGTCTGTCACAAATGCCTGAGCAGCCTGGCTGTCACGTGACAAAAGAACGAGGACCTGAGGACGGACCTGAGTGAGTCCTGAACGAATCATTTCTGTTTCCTGTCCTGACCTACTGACTGAGTTTATGCAGCTGCCTGCCATGTGGCGAGAGGAGGTACCGCATGAAAATGAACGAATCGCTCACTGAGAGGACCCGTTACTCCCGAGTCATATAAAGGATTAGTTCATACTGAACGAATCGTTCGTGACCGACACATCACTAGGGATGAAGGGCTTTGAGAAGTATGGTATGGGGGTCACATCACCTTACAACTCTTCAAAACCAGTTTGCCTATGGGGCAAACAGATCTATGGAGGACACTGTAGCCACAGCGCTCCATGCGCCACTGGACCACCTGGAGCAGCGGGGGAACTACACACAGATGTTCTTTGTGGATTACAGCTCCGCGTTCAACACCATCCTCCCTCAAAAACTGGTGGGTAAACTGGGGAACCTGGGACTTCCACATTTCACCTGCATGTGGATCAACAGTTTCCTGCTGGACTGCAGTCAGAGTGCTGGAGTGGGAGACCATACATCTGCGGCCATCAGCACCGGCTCCCCTCAGGGCTGCATGCTGAGCCCTCTGCTCTATACCCTCTACACATTTGACTGTACTTCTACACACCACAGTAACACTATTGTCAAGTTCGCTGACGACACCACAGTTGTGGGGCTCATCTTTGGGGAGGATGAGTCCGCATACAGGGCTGAGGTGGAGCAGCTGACTGGGTGATGCAACCTGCTTATGTAGTAGTACAAGTTCCTCAGGTTGGCCCCTCCTCCCTACTCTGATTGAATGATTTCACCTGGCTTGGTAGCTGATTATAAAAAGGGTAGAGCCAGGACCGCAAACCCTTTTTACAATTGCAGCATTTACAGGGTTACTGTGGCTTCAGCAAGGTGTGTATTTTAAGTTTCTTTCTCATGGGTTTCTTTGTTTTGCTTTTAAGTAAATGTGTGTCCTTGGTTTTTAGCTCATTCCCTGGGAAGGTGACTAAGAGGGGACTGGAACCCAAAGCTGAATTGGTAATGGAAGGTTTCTTCCCACTGTATTACTTAGTCAACCTGATGTCTAATTTTAACTTTTTGTATTGTCTTGCAGGGCAGCCTGCTACTGTTTTTGTTTTGTTTGTTTTTATAGATATATTTCATTGTATTTTGTTTGATCCTGTTCGGGCTTCCCTCCTCCCTCCATAGTTTAGAAGTGACTGGTGCTGCCTCTGGAGTTTGTTTAGTAACTAATTTTTTTTATTATTAATTGTGAGCCACTGTTGGGGATCTGGCCCTTTGTTTGTTTGTGGTTATTGGTTGTTTTATCACTTGGGGTTTGTGTGTGTGTGCTTGCGTGTAGGGGAGCATTTGGTGATTTTCCTTTTTGGTTTTTAAGTTAAGGTAGGCCCGCTCCCCACCAGTAGGTTTGTTTTTGTTAGACTTTTCCTAATCTGATATATTTTTCTTCCAGAGTATCCAGAGGCGGTACAAGGGCTAGTGAATGCAGTTCAGTATTGAAATGGATCTGTTGGAATAAAACACTTGTATTTGATGCTACCCCTCTGCTCATGTTTGTTTGCACTATCTCGTGTCACATTCATTAACACATCAGAGACCAAGGAGCTAATCATAGACTTTAAGAGAAAAAACAGACATTCCACCACTGTTCATCAGCAGGGACTGTGTGGAGAGGGTGGAGGACTTCACCTGGACTGTGAACATCTCTGAGCTACTGAAGAAGGCCCAGCAGAGACTGCACTTCCTGAGGTTAACGAGTACTTGAAATTCCAACTCATCTTTTTGCCTTAGTAAGCTTCATCATGTTTTATGTCCCTTATATAGCTCTAAACACCTGTGCCTTAACTAAAATGAGGGGGCATTGCAATAGCTATATTATATACTGTTATATATTAAATCTGTTCTGTATTATATATGTTGTGTGTTAAATATTTTATATTATACACTTTACATTCTTGCAGCTATTACTTATTTTATCTCATTTACTTTGTTGTAGCTACCTTGTAGTTTGTCTTATTTATGTTGTTGTGATTATTCTATTTTATTCTGTTTATTATTCTGTTTTGCATTGACTGGAGGACTTCAAGTTCTATTCTATTCTATTTTAACAGCTGTTATTTTTACTAATTAAATAACTATAGCATCAGTAGAATCTTGGATGTACCTCTATGATGTTCAGTGTGTTGTTTAAATCTTTATGGATTTCCTCCTTCTTCTTTTTCTCCTCCTCCTTCCTCTTGGATGGGTCTTGGTAAGTGTCATAGTAGACGCCAAAGCTGAGGAAGACCTGCATGGTGCTGAAGCGGTTGTGAAAGTTGCTGAAACACATCTGATAGAAACCTGGAAGGTCGGATACAGAACATATAGTACCGATCAGAAAATCTGTCACCACTACCTCCCCCAAGGTTTGTTTGTTTGTTTGTTCTATCTCCCATTCCATGTGTTGTACTGAATTAATGATAATAAATAATAAATAATAATAATAATAATAATAATAATAATAATAATAATAATAATAATAATAATAATAATAATAATAATAAATAAACTGGATTTATATTGACCTATATTGCAGGATCTTATAGGATTTTATATACAGGTTGAAAAAAGGAAAAATAAAAATTAAAATAACTATTAAAAGTAAAACATTTTAAGATACTGTATGTAAAACTAAAATATGTCTAACAGAGGGAGTCAAAGCTTTTGTTAAAAAGAAATGTCTTAAGACCTTTTTAAAAAAAAAAAAAAAAAAAAAAAAAAAAAAAAAAAAAAAAAAAGGTGGATGTGGTGGCCTCAGGGTGTCAAGTGTGGGGCAGCAACACAAAAGCCAAAACATATTGGTGTGTGAGAGGAATCCTCATATTCAATCCTGGAAGCCAGGAGAGTGAGTGGTGGAAAGGGGTAATGTGGCTATGTTTGTGCACTCTCATCAGGACCCTAGCTGCAGAGTTTGGAGCCTCTGCAGGCTCTTGCTAGGGATCCCAATGAGGACAAAAAAACATTCAGATTAATTGTTTTTCCACTCTTTTCCCCACGTACAGAGGCTACAGCTCCATGAGCCGGCCCACTTGTTCCTTATTCCTTAAAATTGAGATAAATTTAATTACATGATGTCACTATTATGAAAAAAAAAAAAAACCTAAAAACTCAGAAGTTATTTTCCAATAAATACAGTTTTGGGAACTCTGGAATTTCTTTTATTCATCAGGCTTAAAGGTACTCAAATTTAGTAAAACCACTGATTTTGATATTTAAATTAAATCCCCATATGTATTATATGAAAAATATAAAGGATCCCATGGGGAGTACATTGAAAATGTTTTAATCATTAAAACAGTCACAACATGTGATCAAACTAGCATTTAAAGTTGTAAACTATTTAAATAATTACATATTTGGTATATGTGATTGGACAAAAATATCAATCTGTAATGTTTTTATAGCTGTTTTGGGGACTTTATAGCCCTTTAATGACTTGAAAATAGTAAATTTCTCCTGTTGACCTTTCAGTAAAACTGAACTTAGAATATCAAAGTTATTCACGAGAAACACTTTCTTACAAAAATCCTGGGGAAACAACCAGAATGGAGGTCAAAAACTGAGGGAAAATGGCCTGAAAGGAGAAAAAGTCCATTATGACCTGCAACGGTTAAACCATGGTTGGTACAGAGGGGCTCAAAGTGGGCCAAACAAGAAACCCCTCACACCATTACAGCAGCAGCCAACAGTGTTGTTACAAGGCCGGATGGAGCCATGCTTTTGTTGCACCCTTGAAGCAGACAAGACTCCGTCTTGGTTTTGGCAACTTTATTCGCCCCGCGCTGCATATATTTTTTCAAAAAAATATGGATTTTCTTGAGGCAGCCAGGACATGCAAAAGGTCACCACGTTACACACACCGCGCCCACTGCACCACACACGTTGTGTATCCACACCCCACTGCACGCAGGCTGATGACGTACTATAACTCACAAGTGTTACATGTCCCTGCAACACACATACAACAGAAAATACCCACAGAACGGATGACTTCAAAAATCACCTGAATAATAAAAAAAGAAAAGAACATTGCCTAAACACTTCACCTGGACAATATCCAAATTAGAACATCTTATAACTCAATATTTCCAGGCTGTAACACCTTCATGTTGCTTCCATGTGGAGTAGAAATGGAGACTCATCACACCAGGCAACGTTGCTTTATCTTCTATTGTTTAGTTTTGGTCCAGACAACTGCTGCTCACCGTTTATTTTTTTTTCAGACCATTCTCTGTAAACCTTAGAGATGGCTGTATGCAGGTGATCAGGTAGTGCTGATTCAGTGAGTGTAGAGTAAATGTCAGCTTAATTTCAGCTACAATAAGAAAATCTCTTAATATTGAAACAAAGCTAAATTTTACAACAGTTCAAACATCCTCGTCAGCCTCGTCAATACTGTTAAAATACCTGGGTTGGTTGTATGCAGTTCTAAAGTTTAGCAGTGTTCAGCAGTACAAAGCATATATATCTTAGGCTCATGGATAAGTGAAAGAACTATTAAGGAAATAGACAGATACCTGTTTCCTTGGCATCAAAGTTGATCTGACCCTTTGCATCATCAACAGAGGATACTAACAGACCACTGGGCGTGTTGACAGTGACTGACAGGTGTCTGTCATGGCCGACTCCAGTCACCCACTGCACCTACAAACAGAGATCACACTCCTTTATAAACCAAAGCAGGTTTTGGTTTAGATGACTGGAAGTTGTTCTGATCCAGAGAATGTGACGATATCTCCACACATCACTGATCAGATTCACACAAAATCCATAAAATATTGGCAAAAGGTGTAAATTCTTCCCAAAAGCTATACATTCAGTTAAGTGAGATAAGTTGTGTTAAAAAGCATGAGACTCACTCGCTCACTGGCCCTCATTCATCACATGAACGTATGACAGAAATCTGGCCTACGACCATTTCAAAGCAAGGTTTGGCATTTATTCATGTGAACGTAAGCGCAGGATAGGATGAAATCTTACGACAGGTCTGATATCGTGTACACAAAGTTGTGTCAGTGGATTTGCGGTGCAGCACAGCAGACCTTGGAAACAATAAACAAACCTCCAACTCAACAGTGCGCACATATGCGCGCGTGCCACCGTGGAGCGCTGCTTCACGTCGCTGAAGCGCAGGTGGATGTGTCTCGGACCAGTGGGGGTATGCTGCTGTCCTCTCCAGAGAATGTCTGCAACATAACTCTGTCCTGTGCAGTCTTGCTAATGGAGCCTTTTGAGGCCCCGGTTCAGCTAGAGGAGTGGATGCCAAGGAAGCTGTGCCCACAGCCGCCACTGGGGCTAAATGGAGGAGACAGGAGCTGATCCATCTTCAGTTGGTCAACAGTTAGTCTGTGCATTATTGTATAACTTCTTTATTTTATCAGTAGGCTAATGTTTCCCATGCTGTGCAGTTCTTTACAGGGGGAAATGCTCTACGATATAAAAAGTGGCTTCATATAACAGACTTTGAACACAATAACGCTTAGCTAATGCAAGTAAACACAGACCTCGTTTAGTGGTTTGAAAAAGTTTTATTCCGTTTTTTAATGTTTTTATTGATCTCTTAGCGTTTTGTTTATATTTTCAAATGCGCAAAGTAAAGAACTGAGACTTCAGTTACCAGGCATGGGCTACTATCCAAATTAAAAACGATTAAAACGGACATATATATGCTGCTTATTGAGAACTTTATTCATCCCTCAGCCCAAGTAGGTTGAACACACTGTTAATTGCGTGATCCTCTTTTTTCTTTTCCACTTCTCAAGTGAGGCTTTCCATCTCCACCTCTGAAAACTTTCTTTCTTTGACAGAAAGTTTCCTCTCCATGGCTTGACTTCACTGGGTGAGGCTTCTGGACCATGAATAAGCTGGCGCATTTATCAGGCCCGATCATTCCTGGCTGGGATTGGTCAGCTTCATAAATGACACGTGGATCCAATCATAACATCATTCCTCTGATCAGATGTGCTCCAATTTCCACACTTTTTTTTTTTTTTTGATAAACGAGGGTCACTAAGTGTACCTAAAAAGCAGAAATTTAACCCTCTATTGCATGTACTGGGATGCCAGTACGGAAAAAAACATGTTTGGAGTGTTTTTACAGCTTAACGTAAAGTAAATAAACATAATCCAAAGAAATTTCATTATTTCTAAAACACAGTTTTGGGGTTTTATTGCTTGTAGCAACATTGTGCCACAATAGTGCAAAAATTAAAAAGAGATTTTTAATGTATTAATTTCAGAACCACCTAAAAATATTCAACAGCGTCTAGAAGTTACAATATCTATGATTTTAAAAGTCTTATAAAACAAAATCTCTTGAAGGGTTTTATGTCTGAGTGATTGTGGAACAAGCCATTAAAATGAACGCCAACGAAAATCTCTGCATTATTTGACAAACTTTACACATTTAAAAACTAAACTTGATAACAAAGATCACAACTATTTACTAAACTGGAAACTGGAGTCAGATTCCAGAGTTTCATCTTCACTGCATTTTAATGTTCCTGTCAGTTTTCTGGATCTTTCCTGACATGCGTTGCTATCATTTTAGTTGTTGCTGCTCAATACTTATGGAGCTCCATGAAGCCGTTTTTTCAACCATTTTCTACCCTCTTCTTTCTAGAAACAGATATGTGGCTGAAAATAGTCTGTAAATGGAGGAAAATGTGCTGGAAAGAATCATTGTAATGTTTGACTATGTCCCACAGAATGCGACATTATTGTACCAACATCACATTTCTCTTTGTTAAATGATAAAGACCAGAACAAAATTATGAAAAATGAAGCTTTTGAACACCAAATATACCTAAACACACAATTCCAACATTTCATGCAACCATGTTGATTAAAGGCAACATAAGCCACTTTCTATTAGGATAACTGTGGTATCTAAACGGGTCGCAGTTGGAGTCTATCCCAGCATTTTAACAGGTGAGAGGCAGGTACACCCTGGACAGGTCACCAGTCCATCGCACCCAGACACGCAGGTGAAAGTCATGTGACAAAATATAGCCTATTTCCTGTAGTCTTCCCTGTCTTGCATCATTCATAAGGGATGAATTTAAGAAATCTGCCAGGTCAAAACTTGGTGCTTTGCCTGATGGTGCAGAAGAGAGTACATATATTACATTTCATGAGAGAATATTCAACTTATTTATATTTGGATAGATTTATTTGACCTTATTTACATCTTCTCAGTTTAGCCAAATTCCACACATACACTCAACAGAACAACAAACTGAAAAGAGGTCAAACCTATTCTGTGTTTTTCTTACCATGAAGTTTAGGTAAAATCTCTCTCCATGGTGAGCAAAGTGCCAGATGCACTCTGTCCCAGCTGCAGGAAGCACCACAGAAAAGTCGTACTGATCAGCTCCCCAGAGCAGCTCTTGGTCTGTAATGTTGGCATGAGGGCTTGTCTGAGGCCCACAGTAAACGGGGCCAAAAAACAAAAAGACAAGGTAAAAGCAGAGTTTCCTACACATGTCTGAAAATGGAGAACCACCCTGTCCAAATGAATGGTGCCAAGAGAGAGAGGGGTAACAGGGATAAACCATTAATGAGTAACTTCATCCATGGGAAAACTGGGCTGTCTGTACAGATGGAGTCCATACTGATAGAGGGAAATAACGCTCCACCCTGCGGTAGGATTTTAAAAATGACTGCTCCACAATTCATCATGAAGGCCCAGAGGATGTATTGTTTTGAGCAAGATGAGTCTCATTAGTTCATCAACTGACCAGAAAAGAAAAACACAGAGCAGTCTTAGATTAAAATTTACTGACAGATTACATGAATTACAGTTAACATCTTGTTACAGAAAAGCATTGTGCAGATTGTTCTGAGCAATGTAATTATATATATATATATATATATATATATATATATATATATATATATATATATATATATATATATACATATACATATATATATATATATATACATATATATATGAAAACTAAATAAATTTTGGTTTACAAACAGTAAATCAGGGGTCTGCAACCTGCATCTCCAGAGATGCAAGTTGAATGAAAAAGAAATACATCAATATATAAATTGTCCCCTCGCCCTCCATGGGCGGTCTCTCATCCATCCAAGCTCGGGTCCTCTACCAGAGGCCTGGGAGCTTGAGGGTTCTGCAGTATCTTTGCTGTTCCTAGGACTGCTCTCTTCTGGACCGAGATGTCTGAGGTTTGTCCTGGAATCTGCTGTAGCCACTCTTCCAGTTTGGGGGTTCCTGCCCCAAGTGCTCCGATGATCGCTGGCACCACTGTTGCCTTCATTTTCCAGGCCTTCTCAAGTTCTACTTCCAGGCCTTGGTATTTCTCCAGTTTCTCATGTTCCTTTTTCCTGATGTTACAATCGCTTGGTATTGTGATGTCAACCACAACAGCTTTCCTCTGCTGTTTGTCCATCACCACAATGTCCGGCTGGTTTGCCATTACCATTTTGTCGGTCTGGATCTGGAAGTCCAACAGGATCTTAGCTCGGTTATTCTCTACCACCTTCGGAGGTGTTTCCCACCTTGACCTCGGGTCTTCCAGTCTGCACTCCACACAGATGTTCCTGTACACTATACCAGCCGCTTGGTAATGACACTCCTTGTAAGCTTTCCCTGCCAGCATCTTACACCCTGCAGTTATGTGCTGGATTGTCTCAGGGAGCTCTTTGCACAGTCTACACCTGGGGTCTTGTCTTCTAATACATAAATATATGGATGGATGGACGGACGGACGGACGGACGGGCAGATAGATAGATAGATAAATAGATAGATAGATAGATAGATAGTTCTGCAGGTGCAGAGGGACACCATATTAACAGTGTGTATATCACTTCTATGGGCCAAAAATGGCTACAGATGTTGAAAAGAAAGTTAAAATCTGTGAGAGATGTGTCCGCAGGAAAGCTCCCCCTGAAAAAGCAGCTCCATTTGTGAGTATCCAAACTTCCAGACCAATGGAGTTTGTCTGCATGGACTTCCTCTCACTTGAGCCCGACAGTAAGCACTCTACAGACATTTTAGTGATTACTGATTCACACAGTATTTTTTTTATTTTTTTATTATTCCTTTATTTAACCAGGATAAAAACTCATTGAGATTAAAAATCTCTTTTGCAAGAGTGTCCTGGCCAAGCAGGAGCAGCACAGTTACAACAATGGGTTACAGCAACATACTTCCACACATTCACACATAATAAATACAATACAAGATCAATACAAACAAAATTAACTAAAACAATTACAGGCAAAAGATTTAGTTTCAAATTCAGTTAAGAACGACTTAAAAGTGTTGAGTGACACTAAGTCTTTTAGTTTAAGGTCTTTCTGTAGGTCATTCCAATGATAAGGTGCAGCAAACTTGAAAGCCTTTTTCCCCAGATCAGTGCGAACGCGGGGCACAGAGAACAGAAGTAAGTCCTGAGAGCGCAGACTATAGCTGCTATCACTCCTCATCTCAACGAGATTATTGAGGTATAGGGGAAGCAGCCCAAGGATGGATTTATAAATTAAAAGATACCAATGCTTCATTCTCCGGAATGACAAGGAAGACCAACCCACCCGAGTGTACAAAAGACAATGATGGGTCAATGACTTAGAATTCGTTATAAAACGCAATGCCCCATGATAAACAGAATCCAAGGCATGTAAAGTATCGAAGGAAGCGTTCATATAAATAACATCCCCATAATCAAGAACAGACATAAAAGTAGCAGAAACAAGTTTCTTTTTACCTTCGAAAGATAAGCAAGATTTGATTCGAAAATAAAAGCCCAATTTCAATTTCAATCTTTGGACTAGTTTCTGAACATGAGGTTTAAATGATAAACAACTATCGAGTAAAATACCGAGGTATTTGTATTGTGTAACTAGTTCAATTTGATGACCATCATTTGATTTAATGGGATGTAAGTGTAGAAGATTTGCTCTGGATTTAGTAAAAAGCATGTATTTGGTCTTTTCTGAGTTTAAAACCAGTTTTAAGTGGTAAAAAGTTTCTTGTAATTGATTAAAAGCTATTTGAAGTTGAGATTGTGCTTGCTCAGGAGAAGGTGCTGAGGTGTATAAAACTGTGTCATCTGCATACATGTGTAAACTAGCATTTTTTATATTTCTTTCTAAAAAGCTAATATAAATAATAAAAAGAAGTGGTCCAAGGATAGAGCCCTGCGGTACACCTGAGGTTACTTTTGAGAAATTGGATTTTTGTTCCTGGAACCTGACACACTGCGATCTGTCAGACAGATAATTTTCAAACCAACCTACGGTATGATCTGATATGCCAATGTTACGAAGCGTTTGTAAAAGGACAGAGTGACCTACTGTATCGAAAGCTTTGGAGTGGTCGATGAAGAGTACTGCACAGTAGTGTTTGTTGTCTAACGATTCAATAATGTCATTTAAAATTTTGAGAGCTGCAGTTGCTGTGCTATGCCGCTTTCTAAAACCAGACTGGGACGTGGGTAAAATATTTGCAGTGGTCAGGAATTTCTTAAGCTGCGTGTTTATTAAAGATTCCAGGACTTAATAAACCAGCAACTAGAAACTGGAGATTTAATACGTCACTACTTAAAGATCCTGAGTTTATCAGCTATTTCAAAAGAGAATGGTCCTTATATCTACAAAATAACGACTTGCCAGAAACTTCAGCAAGTGTTCTTTGGGAAGCAGGAAAAGCAGTAATGAGAGGGAAAATTATTTCCTTTTCTTCTCATAAGAAAAAGAAGGAAACTTTGAGAATTTCAGAGTTAGAACTCAGAATTAAATCCTTAGAGGACGCTTACCATGTCTCCCCAGAAGAACACACACTAAATGCTATAAGGAAAGCTAAACTTGAACTTAATGAAATAATAGATAAAAAGACGCAGTTCTTGGTGCAAAGACTTCGCTTGGAGAATTTTGAGCATGGAAATAAATCTGGAAGGTTCCTGGCTAATCAGTTAAAAACAAATAAGGAGAAAACAACCATCTCCTCTGTCAGAGATCCAGAAGGAAACATCAGCCACAACCCTGACAAGATAAATAACACTTTCAAAGAATTCTATAAAACATTATATACATCGCAACTAACTACAACAGATGACAATATTGATAAATTTCTTAGTAACATTAATCTTCCACAATTAAAACACGAAGATAAAATGGTCTTGGATTCCCCCCTTTCAGTCGGCGAACTCCATGAAGCTCTCCAGCATATGCCCAACAATAAAGCTCCAGGTCCAGATGGTTACCCAGCAGAATTCTACCAAGAATTCTGGACAACGTTGGCACCCACTTTCTACAATATGATATTAGAAATAAAGGAAAAACAAAAAATACCTTCAAATATGAACCTAGCCAATATTACTCTACTATTAAAACCAGGTAAAGACCCGACACTTCCATCCAGTTACCGTCCAATTTCATTAATAAATGTAGATCTCAAAATAATTAGCAAAGCTTTGGCCAGAAGAATAGAAAAAATAACCCCTCTAATAATACATCCTGACCAAACAGGCTTTATTAAAGGTAGACATTCCTCTACTAACATGCGTAGATTAATTAACATCATAGATTATTCTACTCTACATAATCTGGAATCCACAGTAATTTCTTTAGATGCAGAAAAAGCGTTTGACCGAGTAAACTGGAAATTTTTATTTGCAACGTTGAACAAATTTGGGTTTGGGTCATCTTACATTGATTGGATAAAGATATTATATAACAACCCAAATGCATGTGTGAAGACCAATGATCAAACCTCTCCAAGCTTCTGTTTGGGGAGAGGCACCAGACAGGGCTGCCCACTTTCTCCATCACTCTTTGCTATTTTTATTGAACCCCTAGCTGCTGCCATAAGACAAAATAAAGAGATTAAAGGAATCCATGCCAAAAATATAGAACACAAGATAAATCTTTATGCTGATGACGTATTACTCTTTCTCCAGAACTCACCGATGTCTCTCCCCCAGACAATCACACTTATTAACACATTCTCATCAATATCTGAATACTCTATTAACTGGTCTAAGACTATTATTATGCCCATCAACTGTGACCTACAAAACATACCCAATACTACAATACAGTCTGGAAACATTAGATATCTAGGCATAAACATTTCCCCCAGGCTATCAGAACTAACAAAGCTAAATTATGTCCAGCTACTTAAAGCAATAGAGGATGATCTCTCACGGTGGAGGCGCTTACCCATATCACTCATGGGGAGGGTTGCCACAGTTAAAATGATGGTTCTATCTAAAGTAAACTACCTGTTTTCAATGATACCCACTAAACCATCCTCCAGTTGGTTTAAGTCACTGGACTCACATATATCTAAATTTTTATGGAAAAATAAGCCTTCACGTATCAGTCTAAAAACTTTACAACAGACTAAAGATAGAGGCGGATTGGAGCTACCCGACTTTAATCATGTTTTCTTAGCTAACAAGCTGCAGTATATCTCCAAATGGCTTAAACCTAGCAGTCTGGATGAAACATGGTTAGATGTAGAGCAAGCATTGTGTGAGGATGTGTTTATCTCTGATCTGCCATTCATCAGCTCAACCATCAAAACACATAAGTGTTTTAAAAGCATCAATATCAGTTCCTCCTTAGTGGCTTGGTGGGATTTTCTAAAAATAACCAAATCCTCACTTTTTTCATGTAAGTTTACACCCCTCTGGAACAACCCTGACATCCTGCAAAACAAAAAGCTTATCAATTTTACTCAATGGAAAAATAAAGGAATAAAACAGTTAGAACATATAATAGAAAATGGAAACTTCTTATCATTTAATATTCTCACTTCACAATATGGAATCAGTAGCAAAACATTTTTAGAATATCACCAGCTTAAATCTATTATATGTAAAAAATATACCATTAATCAATTAAACTTACAGCTACTTATTAGGGTGGCAGAATTCATGAATCTCAATGCCCCAAAGCTATTATCAAAAACATATAGACTATTATCTAAACTAGAAGACTCAATCTGTCTTCCAACTTCAAAATGGGAGGGTGACTTATCCAGTAACTTTAATAAAGATAAATGGTCACAAATATGTTTAAACACCTTTAAAATGACTAAAAATTCAAATATGCAACTAATACAATTCAAAATTCTGCATAGAACTCATTATACAGGACAAAGGATGTTCAGGATGGGTCTGTCACAATCAAACATCTGCACACACTGCAATGAAAACACACCAGATAACTACCTCCATGCCTTGTGGTCCTGCACACCTGTCCGCAGGTTCTGGCTTCAGGTATGTGTGGACATGTCAACATGGTTTAAATGTAATATTCCTACAATCCCCGCACTATGTCTACTAGGTGACTTGGGTGACATTAATATGGCAATTAACTCTGCACACATGATACGCACAGCATTATGCATCGCAAAGAAAACTATCCTTGTGAACTGGAAAAACAAAAATAATCTGTGTATTCAGCAGTTTAGGAATCTCTTAGTTGACCACATCAGTAATGAGACAATGTCTGCCTCCTTAAATAACTATTCGGCTGAATCTCATTCCTTCTGGTCCCCTGTGCTTAGTTCCATCACTTAGTGTAGGTGGAGGACTGTGACCTCGTTGTTATGGGGGTTTGAGAAATGGCCAGGAGTGACTGGTGGTTGCGGGTTCTTTGTGGTTGCCCGTGATGCGGGACCGGGCTGCTCTGTGGTGGGGGTGGCTCTGAGTTTGTCCCCGTCGGGGGCTGTGGGGGCCAGCGGTTGGAGTCGCCTCGTGGCGGGGGTTGAGGCCACTGGTGGTGCCTGGGTTGGTGGGCGTCGGTCCTGAGCCGGGTGGCCGGGCTATTCTGGGGCGGGCTGGGCGGGGGTTCTGGGCTCTGGTGCCTGGGGGTGGTCCTCCTCCCTTCGGGGTGGTGGGCTCCGTATGTGCCTGGGGTCTGGGCCTGCCCAGATGTGCTGCCATGGTGTGGGTTGGTGCATGCCCTGGTGTCTGGTTGACACCCTGGGACCCAGGGTATGGCCCGGGGGCAGGGGGGGTACAGGGGTTTGAAGGAGGGCTGAGTGGGATTCGGGGGATTATAGGGGGAGGTGCTGGGGTGTGAGACAGGGATGCTTGTATGTTGTGTGTGTGTCTATACTGTGGATGTTTGTGTGAATGGGGGGGTATGTTTGTGTGCGTGCGTATGCATGTGTTAGGATGAGTGGGGGTGTGTCTGGGGAGTGAGAGTGGGAGGGTTGGATGCTGTGCGAGTGTTTATATTTTTTGGGTGGGGCTGAGAGGGCATAGGTGAGTTATGATGAGTAGGAGTATGCAAGGAAATAGGTGTGTGCATGTGTTTCTGTGTGTGGTTGGGGCGGGGTTAAGTGCACTTGTGGGGGGGGGGGCTTGGGCGGGCCTGGGGGTGGTGGGCCGTGGGTCTGCCGCTGTCCCCATCCTCTCATTCCCCGTTAGGGTTGTGGGAGGGTGGGTATTTTCTGGGGTGGTTGACGGCTCACTGGCTGCGGTCCCTGGGTGGCCCGGTCGTGGGGGGCGGCCTCTCCTGGCCTGTCTTACCCCGGGGGGCCTCCTGGGGAGCAGGGGTGCATAATGCCACTAAAGGCTCATCATCCGGAGGGAAGTTTGCTTCCCTCTGGACGTACATCCCCGGACCCCTCTTACTTCCCGCTCTCTCTGTCTCACACACACACACACACGTAGGGAGTTGGGAGGCGTGGAGCCATGCGGGGTGGAACGGAGGAGACCATTCAGTGGTCTCCTTGGATGCACCCCGTGGCTGCTCGCCTCTCAGTTTTAATTGCACCAAGACACCAAAACACAAGAAACACAACACACAAACAACACCTGGGGGGCATGGCATGTGGTGCATGGCGGGCGGGGCCACTTAGGTGGCCCGGCTCGCGGCTCATTGCAGTCACTGCCCCTCAATTTTAATTGCACACAACACACACTACATAAACAGTCAGGAGCGGGGAGGGAGAGGGTATTGGGGACCTCTTACGCCCCTGCTTCTCCTGTGTGTGGCTGGGGGTGGGCAGGGGGGGGGGGGGCTGCCCCGGGGCCGGGTCCCGGGATGGCTGCGCTGGTGGGCTGCTGGCTCTATGGGGGTTGGGGCCCGCTGTCCGCTGGGCCGCCTGGGGTGTCCCCCACGGGGCATGGTGGGAGGGTTGGGTGTGGCGTGATTGTGTGGTGGTGAGCGATTGTGGGTGCGGCACGGGGGAGGGTGTGAGTGTGGGGTTATATGGGATGCAGGTTGAAGTAGATGGGGAGTGGGGGGAGGGGGCCGATAGCACCCTGGTTCCCAGGGTGTGCGGCTGGAACATCGGGGTGTGTGCTGGCCTACGCCGGGTGGCTGTCTGGGGGGGCCTGGTCCTCCTGGGCATGTTGCGGGCCCTCTGCCTTTGGGGGTGGGGCAGCCGCCTCTGGGCTCCTGGGGCCCTGGGCCCTTCGCTTGGGCTGCCCTGGGTGGGCCGGTGCCTGGCGGGGCCGGCGGCTGCTGATCTTGGCCCACTGGGGCCTGTGCCCCGGGACTGTGGGGGGCTCTTGCTGGGGCTCTCCTCTGCCGCCCTTCGGGTGGGGCTGGAGTTGTCTTTGTGGTGGGGTGGCATGGGTTGGTGCTCCGGGTCTGCTGCTGAGGGCCCGGCCCAGGCCCTGGTCTGCCTCTGGCCTCCGTGGAGGCGAGGTCGCATTTGCATGATCTCACTCGCCGCTCTTCATCACTGATCATTCCTTGTTTCTCATGCTCTGCATGCTGACACAGTCACTGAGTTGTCTAGTGGGTCTTTAATATTAAGCGATAATTATTAAATTAATTATTAAAAAAAAAAAAAAAAAATTGTATTTTTCCTGTGAGTTAGTATCTGGTCGCTGTTATGTCTTTTTGATTTGATTTGGTTATTATTTAAAAACTCTTAATGACTGGCAGCCCTGTTTTTTTTTTTTTGTTTTTTTTTTTTTTGTTTTGTTGTTTGTTTTTTTCTGTGTGTGTGTTTCTGCTTTTATAAAAGTTGTAGGAAGTTTTCTGGTGTGTTCATGTACAGGTGTAACAGTTTGTTGTCTGGTGATGGTGGATTGAAGGGACGTTTTCCTTCTGTCTGTGATCTTTTTGTCTCCTTTCTTCTTTCCCTTTTGCTCTTTTTTTGCTATTTTCCATCTTTTTCTGTCCCCTCCGGTCAGGTCCAGCAAGATTACATAGATTCCATGATTCAAAGTAAATAAATAAATAAATTAATCACATTATCAAGAGGAGCCTTACCCATAGGCCTCCCCTTGGTAGAGCAAGTTCAGCACGATACAGCAACCAGATTATCATTTTGCTTGCTATGATGCTGGACAGGACAAGTTAAAAAAAAAAAAAAAAAGATTCCAGGACTTTAGACAGGACACACAATTTTGATATTGGACGGTAGTTGTTCAAATCTGTCGGGTCACCTCCCTTAAACAGAGGTAAAACATGAGCTGATTTCCAGATTCGCGGAATTGTATTTGTGGCCAGGGACAAGTTAAAAATATATGTCAATGACGGAGCAATAACATCTGCTGCGAGTTTTAAGAAATAGGGTTCTAGACCATCAGGGCCTGCTGCTTTGGTTATATCCAATTTCTTGAGGGTACGTGATACCTCAAAGATGGTAAACGGCTAAAAAACAAAATTATGTTTTGAGGCTTCATAATTTATTGCTGAGGGAAAGTGTAAGTCCTGTGAGTGATTGAGGGAACTGAACAAAGAACCAGAAGCAATAAAATGGTCATTAAAACATGTCAACATCTCGTCCTTATCTGTGATGCTTTGCGAGTTTTTCACTATGCTGGTTGGTAGTTGAACGCCTAAGCTATTGTCGGATAGGGACTTGATTGTTTTCCAAAATTTTAATGGATTATTTAGGTTTTCAGTTGTTCAGACTTGGACTTTCTTTTTTTTTTTTTTTTTTTTTTTTTTTTTTTTTTAACCCTGTCCTGTCCAGCATCCTAACATACATATGTGTGCCATATTTTGCTTGACAGATTTGTTCTACCAAGGGAGACATGTTATATACATGGCTGCCCTTGATATTTTTATTATTTTTATTGTAATCTTATTTTCTTTAGTCTTATATGTCAGTGCTGAACCTGACAGGGAGATAGAGGAAGAGAGAGAGAGAGAAAAAAAAAAAAAAAGGGAGAAAAGGACAGGATTAAAATGTGGAAATAACAGTTGTCTATGCTGCCCAGAACATATCACAAAAAAAAAAAAAAAAACAACAACATAAACTACCACAGTACTACATGATACCGAAAGAAAGATAGAATGATGATAATATAAAAAATTACAATAGTCATCAAACGTACCTGCAGATGAACGTACCAACACACAAACATCAGCTACATCTAGTGAGAAGCGGATGGAGAGACGAGCACGTTTGTGAGCATGCACGTGTTAATATGCATGTGTGGCCATGCAACAAGGAGGAAATGTGTACCCGCAAGGGGGCCGCGATCACGCCGCACCCCGAAGCATCAGCGGGGGACGGGGGGAGCCCGAGGCCCCCAGGGCTGATGGCGCCCAGCAGCACCCCACACAGGACTCCAGGCAGGCACCGAACCTCCACCCCCCGCAGCCCCGAGTGCATCCCGGGACACGAGGGCGTAGGCAGACCCCGGCCCCCCTGCCCCCCAGCCTGAGTTGTGTGTGCATGAGTATGGGCTATTTATAATGCAATTAAAAACTGGAAGGAGCCATGAGATGGTGATGGGTCCCACTGCTGCCAGGCAGCAGGACCCCCTCAGGACTCCCTCAGTGTGTGTGAGTGTGTGTTATGTGTGTAGTGCAGTACTGTTAAATGTGGTAGTGTCTAACATGTAAATAAAATCGGGGGGAGAGAGGTCACAAAGGGAGGGGATGGAGGAAGGGCCACCTCGGTGGCTCCTTTCCGCCCACCCATAGCCCATGTGCCCATCCCCCCGAGGCCCTAAATGTATATTAATGTCTAGGTTGTGATTAAAATCTAGTGGGGCGGGCAGTCACAGGGTTCCACCGGGGGATCCCGCAATGGGGACCCCCCAGCCAAACCCACCGCCTCCACCCGCCCCACAGTGCCTCATGTGTAGTGTGTGTGATGTGGGGTGGCGGGGGAGGAGAGGGGCTCGGGGAGGGGCACAACTGGGAGAGAGATCCCCGTCCCAGCCGGGCCCGAGGAGGGGCACAACTGGGAGAGAGATCCCCGTCCCAGGCAGCCAACTCCCCAGCTGGCTGCTGTAGGCGCCCCCGCCCCCCCAAGACCACCCGAGGGAAGAGGGGCAAAGGCCCGGCCCCGCCAAGAGCCCAGCGCACGAGCGCCCCGGACACCCACCCACCCCCGGCAGCCCACGCCACCACACCAGGGGACCAGAGAGCCCCAGGCCGCACACACGCATCCTGGTCAGGTCCAAGGCACAGCGCCCCCATCCTCCCCGAAGGAGCCCCCGGCGGGAGGGGAGAGAGCGAGAAGGAGAGCAGACTCCATCCCCACTGCCCACCAGGACTCCCGCCGCCCCCCTTCCCCCTACCCCCTACCCCTCCCTTAGACCCAAAGGACACATTGTAATCCCAAGGGTACCTGCCCGGCATCGGATCAGCCCGACCCCGATGGCATGCTCGCCCCCCGCCCGGCCCCCACCCCAGCAACCCGGCTGCCCAGCCCCAGGCCAGCCCCCCAACCGCCCCGGACCCCCAGTCGCCCCCCGGCCCGCCCCCAGTGAGCACCAGCCCCCAGGCCCCAAGGCCCCGGAGCCAGTCAGCCACACCGTCCCCTACTCAATGGCCCCCCCGACCACCGACCCAGAGAAACGGCCAGGGCCGATGGACCCCCAAGGCCCCCCAGCCAGCCCCACCCCTGACCCCCACAGAACGACTAGACCCCAGCACCCCTTCCCACTACGTGATGTGACTAATCAGCGGGGTCCAGGAAGACTGAGAGTTAACTGATTGGTGTTTAATGGATGCCGATACAGACTCTAGACTGATGTGATCCAACAGGAGATTTCTGTACTGGTTAATATTTAGATTGTTTTTAGACTTCCAGTTCACTAGAATAGTTTTCTTTGTGATACATAAGGCCGTGAGGACCATATGTGCTTTGTTAGTGTCTATATTAATGTCACTTAGGTCACCCAGTAAACAAAGTTTTGGACATGCAGGAATGTTACATTTAACCCATGTTGATAAATCCTCACAGACCTTATTCCAGAACTTCTGGACAGGTGCACAAAGCCATAAAGCGTGTAAGTAATCATCTGCTGTGTTACCTGTGCACTGTGTGCAGATATCGGAGTGATTAAGACCCATCTTGAACATCCTTTGTCCTGTATAATGCGTTCTATGGAGGACTTTGTATTGTATGAGTTGTAAATTTGGGCTGTCTGTCATATTAAAGGCATTAAGACATATTTGTAACCAAAATGGTTGACTAGGATTGATGGATAAATCTATCTCCCATTTTGAAGTAGGTAGGGAATTTGAGTCATCTATTTTTAACATTAATCTGTATATTTTTGAAAGTAATTTGGGGGTACAGAGGTCCATAAAATCTGCTACTATTGGAGGAAGTTCCAGATCTGTTTGGTGAAGGGGGAATTTTGTGTGTATTACGGTTTTCAGCTGTTGATATTCTAAGAATCTGTTGCTGTTAATCCCATATTGTGATGAGAGTGTATTAAAAGATAACATGTTTCTATTATGGATAATATGTTCAAAGTATTTAATTCCTTGGTTAATCCATTGGTTAAAGTTTAGCATATTTTTGTTTAGTAGAATATCAGGATTGTTCCAGATGGGTGTGAGTTTACATGGTATTATTGAGGAGTTGGTTTTATTGAGAAATTCCCACCAGGCTGTCAGAGAAGTGCTGATGTTGACACTTTTAAAGCACTTTTGCTTTTTTATACTTAAGCTGAAAAAGGGAAGATCAGAAATTTCCAAATTGTCACAAAATGTTTGTTCTATATCTATCCACAGGTCATCTAGTGGACTAGGTTTGAGCCATTTTAGGACATATTGCAATCTATTAGCTAGGAAGTAATGTTGAAAGTTAGGCAAGTCTAATCCTCCTCTATCTTTCGGCTTCTGTAAAGTTTTTAAACTGATCCGGGGTGGTTTATTTTTCCAGAGAAATCGGGAGATGTGTGATTCTAGCGATTTAAACCAGGTAGAGGGGGGTATCATAGGAATCATAGAAAACAAATAGTTGATTTTGGGTAGAACCATCATTTTTATGGTGGCGACTCTCCCCATGAGTGAAATGGGTAGAGACTTGGACTTTCTTATTTCAACTGTACATTTGTTGTGTAGTTTCCTGAATGTAAACCAATCAACAGCATTGTCGGTTTGTCTTGCTCGTGCCCATGCTACATTACGTTCATGCAACAGGTCAGCCAGGTGAGAAGTAAACCATGCATTGATACGGCTTTTTACTTTATAGTGCCTGATTGGTGCGTGCTTATTGCTGTGGCCATGCTGTAGCCATGCCTACAAGCGACCAAAAGGCCAGCAGAGTAGCAAAATGTCTTTGGGGGCACCACCTGGTACATTCTGGCTTTGCTGAACAGCTGCACAGTGACCAAGGAAGAAATTTTGAGTCACGGATCATCAGAGACCTGTGTTCCTGGCTAGGTGTGAAGAAGGTGAGAATCAACACTTATTATCCCAGGGGGAACAACCGGACCTTGCTCAGTATGTTGGGTACAATGAAGTACAAAGAGAAAGCCCACTGGCATGATTATGTGAAACCCCTTACACACACCTACAACTGTACAGAAAATGATGTTGCAGGCTTCTCCCCATATGAATTAATGTTTGTGAAGCCCACAGGCTGGTCTCATTCTGTGGACACATGATGGGGTCTAGTGAGTCGGTGAACTTTCATCAAGCTTACAGTGCACGACAGTCACAATCACAGTATACAACTGAAATAAGAGACTGTTTTCTAGCATGGTACTCAAACAAATTCAATACAAAATTGTCTATGTAAATAACATACAATATGTAGCTTCGTACCCTCTCACTGATCCACATTGCTGGTGTGGGGCTCTGTCGTTAGCACCTTCTCTATACAACCAGTTGAGGCCATGAAGCGGGTCACACCCACTGTGTACTGCTCAGGGCAAAGCAGATAGAGGCGGTTTCAGCCAGTTGCAATCAAGCAAAGTGAGCTCAGCTGTGTCAGCTCCAGGTACTTTACCACACATGGTGCACTGAAGCGTCAGCGAGGCGTCAGCCCACGTCGGGTAAAGACCACAAAGGGTAAAGACCTGTGAGTCTACCTGCGTGAGTCCACTGAGCAAGGGCACAAGCTTAAACCTCCTCACAACCAAATCAACACACAATGTGCTTCAAATCATCCCTGTCAGACATGGTACAGACCAAGACGTGTCACCCATAGACACCGCAATCCGCAAAACCTGTCCTTTCCAATGGCATGCACGTCAGTCACACCCTCTGTTACCTTTGGTCTCTCGAACTGTCAGTCTGCAGTGAACAAAACAGAATTTATCAGTTCATTGATAAATCTCTCAGACATTCAGGTCCTAGCCCTGACTGAGACCTGGATCCGTCCAGAAAACACAGCTACACCAGCTGCCCTTTCTCTCAATGCAGAATTTACCCAAACACCTCACTCAGCTGGACGAGGAGGTGGAACGGGCTTTCTTATTTCTACAAAGTGGAACTTTACCTCTCCGTCCTACCACTCCTCACTTGAGTATCACCAGTAAAGGTCTCTACACCCATCACTGCAGACATTCTGGTCATTTACTGCCTCCGGGTGGCAGTATAGATGAGTTTGTCTCTGAAATGGACATGATTCTCTCTGACATTCCTGATGAGGGCACACCACTAATTGTCATGGGAGACATGAACATTCACATTGACAAACCACAGCAACTGACTTTCTGGCTCTCATCTACTCTTTCAATCTCAAACTGGTTCAGACTCCTCCAACACACAAAGCTGGTAATACTCTTGACTTGACGCTGACCAGAAACTGCTCCACAGCCAACCTGTCCGTCACCCCGCTGCATCTCTCAGACCACTTCCTGGTTAAATTCTCTGTCTTCCTTCCTCATGTCACTCAAGCAGCTCCAAAATTGGTGTCCTACCACAGAAACTTGAGATCCCTCAGACCTACACAGCTGTCTGATGAGGTTTACTCTACCCTCCCTTCCCAGTCAGACTTCTCCTTACTGTCTGTTAATGAGGCTACAGAAACACTCTGCTCCTCTCTCGCCTCCTCTCTGGACAAATTCTGTCCTCTGGTGGACAAACTCTGTCCTCTGGTGTCAAAACCAGCCAGACAAAACCCTCCCAGTCCATGTCTCACAGAGGTTCTAAGGGATCACAGAGCCGGACTCAGGGCTGCAGAAAGAAAGTGGCGCAAATCAAAAGAGCACACTGTCTGAGTACCAGCAAAAACTTGAAATTTTCACATCCAGCCTAAAGGCGGCCAAGATAGCCTTTTATCAGAACAAGATCCGCAATGCTCCCAACACACGACATGTTCATGGTGTTTAACTCTCTTCTATCTCCACCACCTGCTCAGCCTCCCACTGTGCTGACTGCAGAAATGTTTGCTTCCTACCAGGGACGGACTGGGACAAAAAAGCAGCCCTGGACTTTGACTCAGCCCGGCCCAAAATTGATACGCAAACTCAACGCCACCACCTGGCACAGATACTGTACTGTCTAAATTATACCAATAGCGATGGCCTTAGTTAATGCATAAGGTGTTGTGTTATGAGCACTGTATAGGGTTTGAACTTGAATACTCACAATAAGAAGATGCTGTAGTTTCTTCTCCGTCTGACTGAGCCAAAATAAAACAGGTCTCTAAAATACACAACACATAATCTTTGGTTTATTATAAATCACAAACTATTATTTTGTAAAGTATCTGTAATATACTTACAATGAAAAGAAGATGTAGTTTCTCTCTAGTTTCTCAGACTCAGCCAAAAAACAGGTAACTAAAACACACAACACATAATCTTTGGTTTATCATAAATCACAAACAATTAGTCTGTAAAGTATCTGTTACTATTTAATTTTTTTTAAATTACATTTAAATACTTACCTTAAAAAACCCAGCTAGGATCTGTGGCGTTTTCCTCAATGTTGGGGGATTAAGAGTTTCTTTAACAGGTCACTTTTTTCTGCAACTCTGTCAATGACCAAGTCATTGTCAAGAGACATGAGGATGTCTTTTTCTGTGCTCATAAGCATGAATGCTTCCAGGTGCTCTTGTGACTGCGTGCTCCTTATGCGACTTTTGATGTGTTTGAGAACAGAGAAGGTTCTCTCACAGGCTACCTGTGTCACAGGCAGAGTAAGGAGGAACTTGTATGCCCAGCCTAGGATATGATAGGCATCTGTGAAGAGGTTGTAGCGTTTCAGAATTTGGTAGCAGCAAACTGGGCAATCCTTACAAGATTTGCACTGTTTATTTAGTACATCTGTGTCTTCATCATCATTACAGTTATCCTCTACCATCCTCACTTTGTACTCTTCAAGAGCAGACATTTTAAGTCGTGGCCACTGAGCTGCCAAACATTTTAACTCAGACTGCAAATTGACAGCTGTTGCTCCACTGTTAAATCTGAGCAAACATTTGCTCAGTTCTTGAAATGCAGAATCAGGCAGAGTGTTCAATGATACCTCAGCAAAGTTTCTTGGATCAAGAAGGGCCAAGTCAGCATAGAGTGTACCATGGGTCAAAAAACGCCTGTGGATGCTCTCTGTGATTGTATCCATAATCTGGTTATGGACCTCAACTTCATACTGTCTGTCTGCATCTGTGAAAGTCTCAACACTTGCCGTTTCACCAGCCATCATCTTCCTTTTCCTCTTCCTCTTCTGTGGATGTGCTGCCTCCAACTCAAGCTCACAGTCCTCTTCCTCCATGAGTTGTGCATTTACCCATTGGATGAAGGTATCAGCAGCTTGCTTAATGGACTCAAAATCTCTTGCCATGTTCTTAACAGAATCTTGAGTTGCCATGACCATCCTGTGGGCACTTAAGATATCTAGTCTACTTGACTGTAGATATTTTGACAGTGGTGTTGTGACCTCAAAAATCCGCATGAAAAGCTGGGCAGTTAACACTGTGTCATACTTCATCAACGCCTCTAAGAATCCCCTAGCTTTGACACGCACTGCAGTTTTTAAGTTGGGTTGACCTTGGAAGATGCTGAGTGTCATGAGGACATCTACATACAAAGCTTGTTCTGGTTTTCCAAATGAACCAAAGATTCTCTTCAAGGCTACATCTTTGGCCCACCATCTTGTCTCTCCAATAACAGAAAGACGCCTGTGTCGGGTTTCCTGACTTCTTTGTTCCCACACGTTCATCCTTTGATAAGACTCACGAATAAACACAGCAATGTCATTCATGAGTGAGAAGAGGGACCCACTAGATATGGCCACTTCAGTTGTATCAGCCAGGACCAGGTTTAGCACATGAGCATAACACCAAACATGTATTTGGTTAGGGGCTTTGAGTGAGAGGAGGGTAGAGAAGCCTCTGTACTGGCCCTGCATGTTTGATGCACCATCGGTAGCATTGCTGACACAGTTACTGATGTCCAGATTAAAGCGTTCCATCACATTTGTTAGCATCTGAACAAAATATTGGCCAGTGGATGCCTCACACTTGACCACTGCAAGAAGCCGTTCCTGAATTGCATCTGTAACATATCTCAAAATTACAGAGCACTGCTCATGGGATGTGATGTCCTGGGTTGTATCTATCTGAACAGAAAACATCTTGCTTTCAGCAACCTCTTTTGCTATGGTCTCCTGAATTAGCAACTGTACTGTGGAGATGACTGTGTTCACAGTGTTTTTGGATAAAAATGTTACAGCAGCACCACGACCCCTGGTCTGTGACTGATGCATCTGTTTACTTTTTGCTATGCACTCAGTGAGATGTTCCTTCAGGCATACATCGTATTTCCCTAGAAGAGTGATGAGCTCTAAAAAGTTGCCATGGTCGATGTTGTGGTCATCAAGAGTGTATGCTGCCTCCGACTGCTGTCCTCGATAACTCAGTCCTCTCTTTCCAATGAACTTCACCACATCAACTACACGTTCCAGCACTTGTCGTTTCTTCCTAACTTGATCTCTGTGAGCCACAATTTGGGGGCCATGTATTAAGCTGGCTATATCTGACTTGGATGCCCTCAAAAAATATGCCTCAGCACAACCTCTGTGCATGCTGCTTCGCTCATGCTCCTCAACTCTCTGACTGATATGATTCCAGTCCTGCATACCACTTATAAATGGATTGTTTACATTTGGTTTTGCAAATGCTAAACATACCACACAATAAAGTGTATGGTTTGCCTCACAGTATGTCAGCCACTTTCGGTCTGTGCCATCTTTGTGTTTAAAAAGCCTCTGTACCAAAAGCTGCTTGGTATTTCTCTGTGGATGGAAGGAAAAAAAAAACATCCAGACTGTGATTATCAGGCTTGGGGCGCTCAAAGCAGTTTAAAGTGGAGCTGGGGGGGTCTCTGGGCCTTGGTCTATGCTCGACCTGAATAAACAAATGATGAATAGACTTTTAAAAAGTTATTAAAAAAATTAAAATCATTTAAAAAAATGTTTTATGTATTTAACACAGAACACCATACAATATAATGTTGTCCAAAGACAAAATAATATATTCACGCTATTTCCCTTTTTAAACTTAATCAATTAATAATCTTTATTAAAGCAGTAACTTAAATTATCTTACTGCACAAATATACCATTTCAATGAAAAACACCAGATTAAAAATATAACCTTTTTATTCAAAGTCTAGTTTTTGAGAAGTAACTGTATGTTACTGCAATTTTTAAAACATAAAACGTAGAAGTAAAAACTGAAAGCACTATCTACTGCCTACTGTCTTTTTTTATTTCTCTTTTATTTACTATTTTTCAATAATAATCCTACATGTGGCATTTAACAGCATAACTGTTTCAAGTTTAGCTATTTCAACTCCTACAGTAATGTTTTTATTTCATGTCAGCACAAGCATGTCACTCTCTCTTACTTTCTTATGTTCCATACTTACTTGCCCTGTGTCTGTCTGTGGAACTTCCACAAGCTCGACTCTCTGTCCCTCATTATTATGAACAGGTGCTGCCGTGGCGCTGCTGCTAGCTCTGGCTGGCTCTGTGCCGCTGGCGCTGCTGCTGCTGCTGCTGCTCCTGAACATATCTGTTAGTTTGTGGCATTTTGCAGCTTCATCATCTAAATTACGCTTTTTCTTATCCCTTGCTTTTTCTGCTCCACCTTTTTCTTTCCGTTTTTTATTCGTAGTACTTTCCATACTCGATTTTATCTTACTCTTCGTTTTAGATTTTCTTCTTCTGCTGTGCAATTTGTGCGCATTGGCGGATGACATTCAACTTTAAAGCGCATTGCTGCCACCTACAGGTCTGAGATGTGAAACAGCAGATTGTAGCACTGGTAACGTCTGCGGCCGGCCATCAGCTGCTGTGACAGCTGGCGGCCGGCCGTTACATAACAGCTGATGCAAATTACATACTGTATGTGACGGCCGGACCGGCCGCCAGCCGTCCTATAGCACCGGCCGTTCTGTGATTCTCCAGAACTCACAGATGGCCAGTCCGCCCCTGCTTCCTACTTCACTGAAAAGGTTGCTACCATCAGTAACCAATTCACTGAGCCTGACCAACTCAGCCTTACCAAACCAGCTACTGGTGCCTCACTCTGCTCCTTCCGCTCTCTAAATGAGGACGAAGTCTCTAAACTTCTAGTCAACTCAAAACCCACGACCTGTCCTCTTGATCCTGTTCCCTCTGACATCCTGCAGAGCATTTTACCTACAATCAAACCTGCAGTAACCCATATTATCACCTCCTCTCTTAAATCCGGTGTCTTTTCCTCTGTCTTCAAGCAAGCTCGGGTTCCCCCGCTGCTGAAGAAACCCACACTCAACCCAGTCCAGGTTGAAAACTACCAGCCGGTCTCACTGCTTTCATTCATGTCTGAACTACTAAAGCGTGTCATCTTCAGTCAGGTCTCACAGTTCCTCCAAGACAACAACCTGTTAGATCCGTATCAGTCTGGCTATAGGCGAATCTTTCGTGACGTCAGTGTTTACCTTTTGCCGCATTGCATCACGGTATTGGGTGGCAAGAAGCTGCATACCTGCAAGTCTCACTGGTACACGCAGCTGTTGTAAGTCCTATCCTGACCGCTGTTTCTACTTTAAACATTAAAGCTGCTACATGACTGCATGTTTCTCCTAGACTGGATTTGAAAGAAAAATTTTGTAAGATGTTATGATCGTTTTTCACGATAGACCAAACGCCATTTAAATTATAGTTAACAGGACCAATAAAATTGAAAAACAGTCATTAGATTTAAAATGAAAAATTCAAAGGCACTGATAAATAAAGCCTTACCCGGCTTTGCAGTCGCAGTGACATGTGATTATTTCACCGTTTTCTTGGGCGATCACCCACGGAAGATGCGAATCACGCTGTGACTCTGCTTGGCCGGGTCTGACCTCCGCTTTGAGCACGACCACTGATTTTTGTTTCACCGAAAAGATTGGCCCAACCTTTCTTGAAACAAAATAGTTATAAGCTTCGAGGCTTTTAAAAGCTTTTAACTTCTCGTGGGTGAAGGGTCCAGGGCTTTCAACTAAATAAGAATAAATATCTCCCCAGCACATCTGTGGCCAAGATGCAGGTGAGTCAGACCAGTATTTTTCGTCATCCCAGACTTCATATGGGCTTTGTATTTGTTCGATTTTGTCTGCAACACAAATTTTTAGTTTCTCTCTAAACCTCCTCTGGTCTTCGGAGCTTAGCGTACTTATATAATTTGGATTTCGCCCGCTTACTTTCTTGTTTATGCTAGCAGGTTCCGCCATCTCAACAGGTCTTCTTGCCACCCAACCACACGCGCATGCGCAAAAAGATGTAAACAAAGATTCGCCTATAGGCAAGGCTGCTACTGAAACTGCTCTCCTGTCAGTTACTGATTTACTACGGGTTGCCAGATCCGCTGGTCAATCCTCAGTCCTTATACTGCTGGACCTGTCTGCTGCCTTTGACACGATCAACCATCAGATCCTCCTCTTCACACTCTTGGAGCTTGGCATCTCAGGATCTGTCCTCTTGTGGTTTATGTCCTACCTCACAGGAAGATCCTTCAAAGTATCTTGGTGAGAGGAGAGTGTTTAGATCTGAGGTTGGCAACCCGTGGCTCCGGAGCCGCATGCAGCTCTTTCATCCATCTGATGCAGCTCCCTGGCTTTTGAAAATAATTAATGTGTATTCAATTAAAATGTATTTTCACACTTTGCCACGTGTCTGAAAGAAGTGAAAACTTTCCTGAGTAGCAAAGGGCTCATACTTCCTGAGTTGGAACAGCCAGAGTGGCTGGAAAAGCTACTTCATGGTAGACATGACAGCGTGCCTGAACATATTGAACACAGCTCTTCAGGGGAAAGGACGCACAGCTCTGCATGTTGGAGGATGTTTTGGTATTCGAGCGCAAGCTAACAGTGCTTGCCAGAGATTAACAGAAAGGTTCACTGTCTCACTTCCCCAGTTTGAGAGAGTTCAAAGAAGCTCACATGATAAATTCAGAGTATTTACATTCTGCAATCACCGCAAACGTCGTCAGGGAAACGATTCTGTGAGATCAGAGAGGGGAAAAAAACTACATTATCCTTTCCTGTCACTTCCCTAAGCCCCCATCCATCCTAAATACAGCTGCATTGGCAGGTGTAAGTCAACTTAATCTTGAGATAGAAATTAATTTTTATTTAATTTTAAATGTCAAAAAGGATTAGTGGCTCCCAGTGTTTTCTTTACTGTGGTTAAAGGTTCCAAATGGCTCTTTGAGTAGTAAAGGTTTCTGATCCCTGGTCTAGATCACTTGGCTGACAATGGGGGCACTCAGGGCTTGGTGCTTGGCCTTCTTCTCTTTTCATTATACACCTCCTCACTCGACACGACTGTCTCAATGTGAATATCACCATGTTGCTGATATCTCCGCATGGATGAAGGATCGCCACCTTCAGCTAAATCTGTCCAAGATCGAGCTTATTGTCTTTCCAGCCAATCCTTCTTTAGTGCCACAAGCTTTAAAAAAACTGAAATTACTTCTGTAATGTTTTTTTTTTACATTGTCTTAAGAGTGGTGAGATAATGTAAGTTCTTAGTTTGGAGAGAGGAAATGTAGTCACAATGCCATTGTTTAGCTTTCTGTTATGTTATTTTTGTACTTGAACAAGTGTGTGTGTGTGGTGTTTGTTATGTATTTTAATTATTGGATGTATCGCGGTGGATAAATTATTTATTAATGGACAGCTGTACCTCGACCCGGACATCACTCCGTGACTCTACTGACTTGGTATGTGCTTTAATTTTCCTGTTTTCTCACTAGATCATGTTATATCAATAAAACTGCCATAAAAGATAATTTAGTTAACAGTAAATCCACTGCCCGTCTCCACTACACTGCTCTCAGCACAGATGCGTTTTTTAAATTACTTTTTTCATTTGGCACTGTCGCTCTTTTCACTCTTTACACTTCTTCTCTCCGACCCTTTAACGGTTAACGGTAACACTTGTCATTATATTATATACACATCAGCACTTTTCATGAGTCACAGGAACACACACAGAACAGCACAAGCGCACATACATCCCTGTCACAACCAGCGGGCACATACACATGCACGCGGAGAAGCAGTGGGATGCACGCACACATGCTTCAGTAATATGCATATAGCCCTCATTTCTGTGGTTGGTTCATGAATGAACTCACATTTGTCACTTGGAATGTGCGTGGAGCTGGCACAAGGGAAAAGAGGTTAAAATTTTTAATCGTTTGCAAGAAATGAAAGCAGATATAATATTACTCCAAGAGACTCATTTATCAGACTCAACAATAGATCTTCTCTCAACAACCCAGTTTCCACACGTGTATTCAGCTTGTTATAATTCCAGGCAGAGAGGAGTAGCAACTCTTATTAATAGAAGGTTAAATTTTGACATAGATAATACAATCATAGATCCAGAAGGCAGATTTATAATAATTACATTATCTATTAAAAATGTTAAGTTATGTATCGCAAATATATCTGGTCCAAATGTAGATGATCCTCCTTCTTTCACTCCCGCTTCGCCTCTATGGTCACTCAGATAACACATTAATTATAGGAGGTGATTTTAACATTATACTGGAGAAAAAAAGTACCACAGGAGCTCATCGAGTCTGGAAATCCTCAGAAACTGTAAAACAGTGCATGAAGGATTTTGGTCTCTGTGATGCTTGGCGCTCTCACCATCCCACACTAAGAGAATACACCTTCTTCTCTTCAGTCCACCATTCCTATTCTAGATTAGATTATTACTTAACTAGCAGCTCACTGATGAATGACATGTCAGAAATCAGAATCCATCCTATTAGCATTAGTGATCACGCACCAGTATCATTTACTCTGAGAAGTAAGAGCAATAAACCAGCAACTAGAAACTGGAGATTTAATACGTCATTACTTAAAGATCCTGAGTTTATCAGCTACTTCAAAAGAGAATGGTCCTTATATCTAGAAACTTCTTTGGGAAGCAGGAAAAGCATTAATGAGAGGGAAAATAATTTCCTTTTCTTCTCATAAGAAAAAGAAGGAAACTTTGAGAATTTCAGAGTTAGAACTCAGAATTAAATCCTTAGAGGACGCTTACCATGTCTCCACAGAAGAACACACACTAAATGCTATAAGGAAAGCTAAACTAGAACTTAATAAAATAATAGATAAAAAGACGCAATTCTTGGTACAAAGACTTCGCTTGGAGAACTTTGAGCATGGCAACAAATCTGGAAGGTTCCTGGCTAATCAGTTAAAAACAAACAAGGAGAAAACAACCATCTCCTCTGTCAGAGATCCAGAAGGAAACATCAGCAACGACCCTGACAAGATAAATAACACTTTCAAAGAATTCTATAAAACATTATATACATCACAACCAACTACAACACATGACAATCTTGATCAATTTCTTAGTAACATCAATCTTCCACAATTAAAACATGAAAATAAAATGGTCTTGGATTCCCCCCTTTCATTCATGTTTATCCAGCAGAATTCTACAAAGAATTCTGGACAATGTTGGCACCCACTTTCTACAATATGATATTAGAAATAAGGGAAAAACAAAAAATACCTTCAAATATGAACCTAGCCAATATTACTCTACTATTAAAACCAGGTAAAGACCCGACACTTCCATTCAGTTACCGTCCAATTTCATTTGGCCAGAAGAATAGAAAAAATAACCCCTCTAATAATACATCCTGACCAAACAGGCTTTATTAAAGGTAGACATTCCTCTACTAACATGCGTAGATTAATTAACATCATAGATGATTCTACTCTACATAATCTGGAATCTACAGTCATTTCTTTAGACGCAGAAAAAGATTTTGACCGAGTAAACTGGAAATTTTTATTTGTAACGTTAAACAAATTTGGGTTTGGGTCATCTTTCATAGATTGGATAAAAATATTATATAACAACCCAAATGCATGTGTGAAGACCAGTGACCAAACTTCTCCAAGCTTCTGTTTGCAGAGAGGCACCAGACAGGGCTGCCCACTCTCTCCATCACTCTTTGCTATTTTTATTGAACCCCTAGCTGCTGCCATAAGACAAAATAAAGAGATTAAAGGAATCCATGCTAAAAATATAGAACACAAGATATGTCTTTATGCTGATGATGTATTACTTTTTCTCCAGAACTCACCGACGTCTCTCCCCCAGACAATCACACTTATTAACACATTCTCATCAATATCTGAATACTCTATTAACTGGTCTAAGACTATTATTATGCCCATCAACTGTGACCTACAAAACACACCCAATACTACAATACAGTCTGGAAACATTAGATATCTAGGCATAAACATTTCCCCCAGGCTTTCAGAACTAACAAAGCTAAATTATGTCCAGCTACTTAAAGCAATAGAGGATGATCTCTCACGGTGGAGGCGCTTACCCATATCACTCATGGGGAGGGTTGCCACAGTTAAAATGATGGTTCTATCTAAAGTAAACTACCTGTTTTCAGTGATACCCACTAAACCATCCTCCAGTTGGTTTAAGTCACTGGACTCACATATATCTAAATTTTTATGGAAAAATAAGCCGTCACGTATCAGTCTAAAAACTTTACAACAGACTAAAGATAGAGGAGGATTGGAGCTACCCAACTTTAATCATGTTTTCTTAGCTAACAAGCTGCAGTATATCTCCAAACCTAGCAGTCTGGATGAAACATGGTTAGAAGTAGAGCAAGCATTGTGTGAGGATCTGTTTATCTCTGATCTGCCATTCATCAGCTCAACCATCAAAACACATCAGAGTTTTAAAAGCATCAATATCAGTTCCTCTTTAGTGGTTTGGTGGGATTTTCTAAAAATAACCAAATCCTCACTTTTTCCATGTAAGTTTACACCCCTCTGGAACAACCCTGACATCCTGCAAAACAAAAAGCTGATCAATTTTACTCAATGGAAAAATAAAGGAATAAAACAGTTAGAACATATAATAGAAAATGGAAACTTCTTATCATTTAATATTCTCACTTTACAATATGGAATCAGCAGCATTAATTTTTTTAGAATATCACCAGCTTAAATCTATTATATGTAAAAAATATATCATCAATCAATTAAACTTAGAGCTACCTATTAGGGTGGCAGAATTCATGAATCTCAATGCCCCAAAGCTATTATCAAAAACATATAGACTATTATCTAAACTAGAAAACTCAATCTGTCTTCCAACTTCAAAATGGGAGGGTGACTTATCCAGTAACTTTAATAAAGATAAATGGTCACAAATATGTTTAAACACCTTTAAAATGACTAAAAATTCAAATATGCAACTAATACAATTCAAAATTCTGCATAGAACTCATTATACAGGACAAAGGATGTTCAGGATGGGTCTGTCACAATCAAACATCTGCACACACTGCAATAAAAACACACCTGACAACTACCTCCATGCCTTGTGGTCCTGCACACCTGTCTGCAGGTTCTGGCTTCAGGTATGTGTGGACATGTCAACATGGTTTAAATGTAATATTCCTACAATCCTTTCTTTATTTTTTCTTTATTTCTTTATTTCTAGAATGCGCCGCTAGGTGGCAGCAGCAATTGTAGTAGCTCTGTTTTATTGAATTTCCCTTTGGGATTAATAAAGTATTTTTCATTCATTCATTCATTCATTCATCCCCGCACTATGTCTACTAGGTGACTTGGGTGACATTATTATGGCAATTAACTCTGCACACATGATAATAATCTGTGTATTCAGCAGTTTAGGAATCTCTTAGTTGCTGGGGTGTGAGACAGGGATGCTTGTATGTTGTGTGTGTCTATACTTTGGATGATGTTTGTGTGGATGGGGGGGTATGTTTGTGTGCGTGCGCATGCATGTGTTAGGATGAGTGGGGGTGTGTCTGGGAAGTGAGAGTGGGAGGGTTGGATGCTGTGTGAGTGTTTATATTTTTTGGGTGGGGCTGAGAGGGCATATATGAGTTGGATGAGCGGGAGTGTGCAAGGAAATAGGTGTGTGCATGTGTTTCTGTGTGTGGTTGGGGCGGGGTTAAGTGCACTTGTGGGGAGGGACCTGGGCGGGCCTAGGGGTGGTGGGCCATGGGTCTGCCGCTGTCCCCATCCTCTCATTCCCCGTTAGAGGTGTGGGAGGGTGGGTATTTTCTGGGGTGGTTGACGGCTCACTGGCTGCGGTCCCTGGGTGGCCCGGTCGTGGGGGGCGGCCTCTCCTGGCCTGTCTTACCCCGGGGGGCCTCCTGGGGAGCAGGGGTGCATAATGCCACTAAAGGCTCATCATCCGGAGGGAAGTTTGCTTCCCTCTGGACGTACATCCCCGGACCCCTCTTACTTCCCGCTCTCTCTGTCTCACACACACACACACACGTTGGGAGGCGTGGAGCCATGCGGGGTGGAACGGAGGAGACCATTCAGTGGTCTCCTTGGATGCACCCCGTGGCTGCTCGCCTCTCAGTTTTAATTGCACCAAGACACCAAAACACAAGAAACACAACACACAAACAACACCTGGGGGGCATGGCATGTGGTGCATGGCGGGCGGGGCCACTTAGGTGGCCCGGCTCGCGGCTCATTGCAGTCACTGCCCCTCAATTTTAATTGCACACAACACACACTACATAAACAGTCAGGAGCGGGGAGGGAGAGGGTATTGGGGACCTCTTACGCCCCTGCTTCTCCTGTGTGTGGCTGGGGGTGGGCAGGGGGGGGGGGGCTGCCCCGGGGCCGGGTCCCGGGATGGCTGCGCTGGTGGGCTGCTGGCTCTATGGGGGTTGGGGCCCGCTGTCCGCTGGTCCGCCTGGGGTGTCCCCCACGGGGCATGGTGGGAGGGTTGGGTGTGGCGTGATTGTGTGGTGGTGAGCGATTGTGGGTGCGGCACGGGGGAGGGTGTGAGTGTGGGGTTATATGGGATGCAGGTTGAAGTAGATGGGGAGTGGGGGGAGGGGGCCGATAGCACCCTGGTTCCCAGGGTGTGCGGCTGGAACATCGGGGTGTGTGCTGGCCTACGCCGGGTGGCTGTCTGGGGGGGCCTGGTCCTCCTGGGCATGTTGCGGGCCCTCTGCCTTTGGGGGTGGGGCAGCCGCCTCTGGGCTCCTGGGGCCCTGGGCCCTTCGCTTGGGCTGCCCTGGGTGGGCCGGTGCCTGGCGGGGCCGGCGGCTGCTGATCTTGGCCCACTGGGGCCTGTGCCCCGGGACTGTGGGGGGCTCTTGCTGGGGCTCTCCTCTGCCGCCCTTCGGGTGGGGCTGGAGTTGTCTTTGTGGTGGGGTGGCATGGGTTGGTGCTCCGGGTCTGCTGCTGAGGGCCCGGCCCAGGCCCTGGTCTGCCTCTGGCCTCCGTGGAGGCGAGGTCGCATTTGCATGATCTCACTCGCCGCTCTTCATCACTGATCATTCCTTGTTTCTCATGCTCTGCATGCTGACACAGTCACTGAGTTGTCTAGTGGGTCTTTAATATTAAGCGATAATTATTAAATTAATTATTAAAAAAAAAAAAAAAAATTTGTATTTTTCCTGTGAGTTAGTATCTGGTCGCTGTTATGTCTTTTTGATTTGATTTGGTTATTATTTAAAAACTCTTAATGACTGGCAGCCCTGTTTTTTTTTTTTTTTTTTTTTTTTTTTTTTGTTTTGTTGTTTGTTTTTTTCTGTGTGTGTGTTTCTGCTTTTATAAAAGTTGTAGGAAGTTTTCTGGTGTGTTCATGTACAGGTGTAACAGTTTGTTGTCTGGTGATGGTGGATTGAAGGGACGTTTTCCTTCTGTCTGTGATCTTTTTGTCTCCTTTCTTCTTTCCCTTTTGCTCTTTTTTTTGCTATTTTCCATCTTTTTCTGTCCCCTCCGGTCAGGTCCAGCAAGATTACATAGATTCCATGATTCAAAGTAAATAAATAAATAAATTAATCACATTATCAAGAGGAGCCTTACCGATAGGCCTCCCCTTGGCAGAGCAAATTTGTTCAGCACGATACAGCAAACAGATTATCATTTTGCTGCTATGATGCTGGACAGGACAAGTTAAAAAAAAATAAAATAAAATAATAATAATTATTGGATGTATTATGGAGGAAGAGTAGCTGCTGTGAAATGACGGCAGCTAATGGTGATCTAATAAATAAAACAAATATATGTTGCGCATGCATTTTGACAAAGATGACATTCAGGAAGCTCTAGGAGACATATCCATGGAAGACGGTATTTATAGGAGAACTTTTCATGGACCAAGAAATTGCTCGTTTTTTGTTTGTTTTTTTTTTGTAATACGAGTAATTTTTCAATGTTTCAGTTTAGTTTATTTATACATGTTTTTAGAAATATATACACAATGTCTGTCCTTGTAAAAGGACAACTTAAAGACAGTCCGAAAAGGGTATACATGCAGAAGCAAAAGCTTACAATGCCCCCCAAATCAGTTTACATCGAATATAAAAGAATAGCTACCGTGACATACATACAATAATAGGATTTAGAAAATAATTAACACATATTTACTGTTAATAATTACATTAACAGGATTCTGTCATGGCTGAGTCCAGCCGTCTAAATAAGGTGAAGCAGGACCCAAGTAGCAGACATGAACACTGTAGAAACAGAACAAACTTTATTGTTTTCTGGAGTCAGAGCGGTCAGAACTGGGGAGAGTCCGGGGTTTCTGGATCTCTGGGAGGAGAGGAGAATGATGAAAAATATCCAATTATCCAATCTTAGTGGGTGGCTTACTGAATCCAGGTGGAAATCCTGAGTGGAGGGGAAGGTAGCTGCTGCAGTACCTGAGCTGGAGGAGGGTGGGGCGAGCAGGCAGGTAGGTGAAGGTAACAAGCGGGCGACTGGTGGAGGAAGACTGGAGGCGGAGGCAAACTGAAGTTCTGGAGCAGCAAGGCAGTGCTAGGAGGGAGGAAAAAGGCAAGGCAGGGTCGGAATACTTGACTGGAAGCACAAGTAATACTGGTGGTGGCCTGATTTACCACGAAAACAGTGAGACAATCCAGCGAGGTCTGGTTGCTCCTGCAGTCCTCATAAAGGGAGGCTTGATGAGGGTTAATGGAAAATAGGTGTGGAGACAAGAGCAGACCGGACTCCGCCCAAGGCTTGCTGAAGCCTGCACAGTCCCACCTAAAGCCCAGGAAAGGGAAAGACAAGCAGCAGAACTGTGACAGATTCATAATGTTTAATCACATTTGTCTAAAATATGTTTTTAAACCTTTTGAAAGTTGTACAGTCTTTTAGCTCCTGGCCTATTTTGTTCCACATATCAACCCCGACAAAAGAAACAACGTTGTTTTATGTTTGTTCTTGCTTTTGGTTTTCTAAACATATTGTACCTTCTAAGATCGAAAGCAAGCCCTGAATGTGTACAGGCAACAAATTATTCTTTACTCTCTACATAAACTGAGCAGTTTTAAAGTCAACCAAATCTTTAAACGTTTTGTTTTTTAAATTAACAAAAAATTGGTTTGTGTGCTGCTGCTTTCTGTTTTATTCACAGTTCGAATGGCTCTCTTCTGGATTATCAACAAAGGATTTAAATTAGTTTTGTAGGTGTAAGAAACAACACAAGAGATATGAGGGTTTTTTTATTTAGGAACTCTTTAAATTTGTAAAACACTGCCAGTGATTTGGACAACGTTGCTCTAATATGATCAGTATGTAGTTTCCAGCTTCACTTATTTTCTATTATTACCCCAAGAAATTTTACATCATTCACTCATTCAATTTCTTTATCATTTATTTGTGTTCATGCTAACAGCACGATTTGTGAAAATGATAAATTTAGTTTCCTTTAAATTCAAAGTTAATTTGTTTGAATTAAACCAACACTTTAGTTTATTTAGTTAATTTTCTATTATGTCCATTAGATTTTTTAAATCTTTGCCAGAACTAAGGATATTAGTATCATCTGCAAATAATATGAAATGCAATGTTTTTGATACTCAACATATATCATTAATATAAAGAATAAATAATAAAGGACCCAACACTGACCCTGCAGGAGACCCGTGGTCAATAACTGTGAATCCGTGTTTTCAATGTGGACAAACAGGGATTTATTCTCTAAGTAGCCCCACCCCTGATTCCATATCTACACATTTTTAAGTAATGATTCATGGTTAACTGTATGGAAAGCTTTAGTTAGATCTAAGAAGACCCTACGGGAGGTTGTCATCGATGCATGCATTTCTTTTGTTAAAAAATAATTAAAGTAATGCACTTTTTATTTTACTAGATTGCATAATGTTTATTAGCTTATTCTTATAACTGTTATATTTTTGTTCTGCTTCCTGTATTCTATTTTCAAAGAAATCTTTGTACAACTTATTTTTGGTCAGTTATGTCAACTTAACACACCACTGTCTATAACGTTAGTGAATTTATTATCAATCTCTGTTGAACTGTTTCTTGTTATTCGAATTGCTCGAGTGATTGATGGATACAATCCCAAACTAAACATGGAATTAATAAACTCTGTATTTACATTCTGCTTTTATTAAAATCCCTGCAAACAAAACACATTTTTCTGTTGTTCATGCCATCGCACATTTCAACTATTTTTTCCCCAAACTTTTCAATACAGGATGTTGGTTTTCTGTATATATACAACTAATTATTACATTCTTTAATTTTTCTATCTCAGTTTCCACAGTGACTCACTCTGTAGTTGTATTAATTACAAATGACATGTTGCTCACCGATTTGCTAGTAAGGTTTTGATCTAAATATGAACCCCCCCCCCCCCACGATGTAAAGGCTCTGCTGTTAAAGGACTTGATTAGTTGATCTTCCAGTGAAGAAGTATCTGGGTTTAGAGCAGAAGGTAGCTCAATGTCCACTCCCCTATCACCGGTTGCGGCCTGTGCATTTGTGCATTGTATTTTCAAGCCCCAATATCAAGAGGTCATCCATCCTTGAATACTGCTCCAAGCCATCAGTTCTTCTTTCTGGTTGTTCAACTTTTTATCATTTTCTTGCAGTAAAGCCTTGAGTTGTTTGATTTCGTCCAATGCTTCTTGTAGGCCTCTCAGTTGTTTTGCCACTGTAGTTATTTCTTGTGATATAAAAGCCAAAGATTTTTTTATCACTGCTGAAAAGATCCAAAAATTTCACCAAATTCAAGAAATGGTTGTAATCCAGAGGTATTTGTGTCTTAAACTAATCAAAAACTGGTTAAAATTAAGTGGATGTTGACTGATTTTTTTTTTTTATATAGTCGGATTGTTGGAGCTCAGTAGCACCACCACATCAACACAGCAGCCATCTTGCTCAGCATAAGTAGGGTATGTATTTTTCCAGATAATGTTCCAATAGTTCAAATGAGGCTCAAACAGGGATCTATACAAAGATAACAATGCTTCTAGTAGGAGCAAATGTCTTAGGCCTGATACACACATAAAAGACACATAAAGATTATCAGGCTGTTTTTGTCCCAATTTTGCCCCATCCCGACCAAGGGTGGCAAACGCCCGATTATCTTGAGTCTTATAAGATTTTTCTATAAAATTATTGTTTGGTCTGAGGTGTGTTGAGAGCGAATTTGTCCTGATGATCAGCTTCGAAACGGGTCGTGGCCGACAATCGGAAGTATTGAACATTTTCAATATTTTCTACAAAAAATCTTCAGGTGTGAGGAAAGCCGACGGCTCCTGAGTTGTGACTGTGTGAATGGTGACGAGGAATGCAGCCAATCAGAGAGCGAGCTGACTGGGGATCAAGGAAGGATATAAAGTCCGTGTTCACGCCATCTCCAGTCTGTTATGTTTTTCAGTTCTGGATTTTTTGTTAACAAAAGTCCCAAGACCGCCATCATTCCCTTATCCTGTAAATCCACTTCCATGCTGGGCATTGTGTTTTCCAGTTGTTGCTATGTTTCTTCTTTATTTCTTATTAGATCACGTTTGATCACAACAGATTTCTAGCTCAGAGGACTAGATTCTAAGTTGGTTGCAAGACAGGACCGTTATGTGTGTGTTGTTCTGTTTTGAGATTATCGGAGCCACCACACACAGTATGATCAATACGGTTAAATACCTGATTTTTTATTTTCACGTATGAGGCCTTGACCAGAGAAAAAATCTCATAAGATTAAAAAAGTCCTTATGTGTGTACCAGCCATTTCTTTGAAAAATAATCCTAGTTTAAACAATTTTATGAAAATTTAAACAACTCATTAATATGCTTTTGAAAATGTATAAATTGTGAGTGAAATCAACTTTATTAAGCGCTACCATCTAAAGTTATATTTATGTTATGATCATTGAATATGTTTGTCTGTAAAACATTTAATAGGTTTTGCTAACATTTAAAGATAATTTGTTACATTTAAACCAAATATTTACCTTAGCTAGTTGCTCATTTAAGAACTTTTTGAAGTTGATTCTTGTTTATGTGACACAAACAAATTTGTGTCATCTGCAAAGAGTATTTTATGAATATCGCTACAAAGCTACTATAAACAATAAAAAAAGGGGGCCAGAGTGGATCCCTGGAGGACCCCAAAGTCTATGTTTTGCATTCCTAGATTTGCTCTATTTCTGTTCACATAATGCTGTCTTCCATAAACAAAGTTCCTGAATCACTGGAGTGCTGTGCCCCTGACACCATAATGACACAACTTTTTAAGTAAGATTGTATGATCAATTTTATCAAATGACTTTGTGAGATTGAGAAAGACAGCAATACCATATTATTCTTTATCAAAAGTGTCATATATTTTATTTTCTTAACCAGCTCTAAAATGGCCATACATGTGCTGCTATGTTTCCTAAAGCCATAGTGAAGATACCAGTATATTGTGTTTTTCCAAATATTTCACCAATCTTAAGTAGACCATTTTTTCTAGCGCTTCAGACAGAGTTGGTAAATTGATATGTGTCTGTAATTTCAATACTAAAATACTAGTAATATTTTTACCACTTTAGTCTGTTTTGGAGCAGTGCCTTTCTGTGAGACAGGTTAAGGATCTTACTGTAGATTCTATCTGCACCTGCTGTGTATGAGCATTTCAACTGTTCATGAAATTAATTACTTCTAGTTTACAGGTAGGTTTGACATAGCATGAGCTGGGAGAATTATCTTGAAGCAATAATCCATAATTGGCACCCTCTGGTGGGCAAATTTGTTTTTAAATTTTATATTTTATATTATTCATATTTGAATATATCTCCATATATGAGTATCACCATTATTATTTCTCTGAGGATTGTATAAAAAATTCAGTTTGCATGTGGGTGTGTCTGAGTGTGTGTAAGTTGTCCCCCGGGTCTGTTTATGGAGAGAAACCACTTGAAAAAGGTTACATGAGCAATTCCCACAGATATATCTGGAGACTCTTAACTAGAAGCAGAAACAAGCACTACGAGATCCAAGCAGAGTCTGACCACTCAGGAAGTGCCATCTTATTTTATACTTCACTCTCTGCCCTAGAAAAACCAGTCTGGTCTGGCTTAGAGGATGTATATGTGTGTGTGTTGTTCTATCCGAATATTAAACAAACCATCTGTGTTAAACGTCATTCCCTGCATCTGTATCTGTGTGTGTATGTGTATGGGAGTCTGCTATCTGTCCTGTTGTACTGCTTCACGGTTGAGATACAAGTATTCTCTTCTGCAGCTGTCCCCCTACTTCACTACTCCACTCAATAGCTATTATTTATGATTTATATATGAATATACCCTTCCATTACCTGACTCCCGCACATGTCACCTGTCTGTTTTCTCATCCTCACAAAGTGTATGATATAAAATAAAAATAATGATCTGTAGTATTATAAATGTATGACATTTCTAATCAACCAAACCGATTAAAAATCGTATGAAAATTCAGCGAGTTATGGTGATTTTAATCGTTGATAAACCTCTGCCTCTGTTGACTAATGCGGTAAGTCGAGGCGGCTTACCCCAGCCCAAGATGGCGGCCGTGTTGACTCCTGTGGCCATCAGCGTCAGAGGTGACATCTACGTCTGTGTAGCGTGACGATCACCACACAATCAATGTCACTGGAATTTGTTATTTTCTACTGCGTATTAAGCTATAATGCTATATATTATAGCTGAATATTTAGTGTGCTGTACCTAGTAGTACAGTAAATTGAATAAGTTAGTTAAAGATAATTTAATAAATTAAGATAAAAGAATATACCAGTTCAATGTAGTTCCAGAGAATCAGTCAGAGTGGGCTCTCTGTCCAGGTGTCTGTGAAAACCTGGACGCTCCCTGCAGCTCAGATTATACACAGAGAATTCATGGTGTTGCTAAATGAGTTTCATTTGCTTTGGATGTGTCTGTAAATAAAATCTTTATGCTTTTGTGTCTTACAGATAATTTTGTTTACAAGTAGACTTATATAAAGCCATGTTAGATTTACAATACGTTTAGGTTCATCCAATGTGGGAATACATGATGCTGACATATGTTTTATTTTCTATACTTTCAGTTTTACGGGTTTTCAGTTTTATGAGTGTGTGGACAACTGTGTACCTCATTTCATTTATATAGACAGATAGTCACACCAGTGTTGGTTTACATTTGGCTACATAGCCTAAATAACACTTTCAGTCATTTATTTGCTAAATGTCAAACAGAAAAAGTAGCCGTCTGCCTCGTTGTAATGTCACCAAGTCTCGTTCATACTGTTGGTCTCTTTTCATTTACCAGTTGCAGTATGCCTAGAAAGGAGAGACAAAGAAAGAGGACTACAGCAGGCAGGCCAGAGAAGCTCTTCTCTCCTGGATAAAGCAGGATGAGGAGGCAGATGATGAAGAAGAGAAGTCAGAGTGAAGACCAGAGTTATGGCCTTTTAAAGCTTAGATTTCAAAAGTGAACTGTTCCTCTAATTATAATGAAATATCTTAAAGGCTGTCCACATAGTGGTTTGGCAGTACTAAATAAGGCAGGAAGCTGTATTAGCTAAATATATTATTTTGCACCAACAATAAGTTATTTCTATGTTACAACACCTGCAGTAGTCACATATTTAGGCCATTATTAAAACTTTAACAATGCTAAATATCCGATTAAAGTTTGTCTGCAGAGCACAGTAATGTAGTAGGGTATTGAAGTTACAGTCTGGTGTTAGTCTTACTGATGTCATGTGTTTTTTTTTTAAATTATTATTATTTCAAAATGCTTTAGTAAGGCAGCCGGTAGTTCCACACACTGCACTGAGTACCTGCCCCCAAACTGTCTGTGCACGCCTCTGCTTACTTTCATACTCGTCTCAGCAGAAGGAAGTTCATCTGTTTGTAATGTTTCTGCTTCAGAATGAAAAAAAAAACATGTCTGAGGCGTGTCAGAGCAGAGGAGAAGGCGGGAGCAGTAAATGTAAACGAAAGCAGGAAACTATGACTCACAGAGGGAGAAGCCTGCGGCTGTGCAGAGCTGTTCCATTGGTCAGTGCTCACACTAAGGATTTCTGTTGACCACCAACTTTCTCTTTAAGGTAAATCGTCTTTTTATTTTAATCTTTAAAGCAGCAACAGGCAAGAGATTCAGCCTTTACACCCGAGTAAAATGGATAATACTTTAAAATAAGCTTTCACTTGTCTTAACAAAACCTGTGACATAGTTTTCCACCAGGAAGCTGAAAAATAAAAAGAGACAAAGAAGCAGCAATAAAATAATTGCCCCTCATTTGTAGGCGCTAACCTGTCAGCATGAATATAATAAATCACTAAAGGGTTTGAAGTGAAGTTTATGTGTTTCAGTTGTAAGGGAGGAAAGTCCTGGAGGGAAGAGTGGAACAGTTAAGATGTGTAGTACCTGTAAACAACCAAGCAACCACGTGTCTGTGTGTGTACTGTAGACAAACCAGAAATTCAGCTTCAGACGTGTTGGTGCAGATTCTCAGTCATCTGGTTTTGATTCAGTTCTGAACTAAAGTCTTTCAGATGAGCGGTGAAATGTCCTGACGCTAAAATTGTTTTTTTATTTTCAATGAGAACAATGATTCATTTCTTGTTTGTCGTGTAACAATATTAAATCCAAAATGTTGTTGATTCAGTTCAACACTGCAGGTGTTGTTCAATGCATCTTAAAATAAACCTAGTGTTTTAATTTTCCCCTTAGACACATTCTTCATTAACCATACTAGTGGTATGAGGGTTCGCTACCTTACTGCAAACTGAAACTCACAAAATATGATTTATGGCATTTAAAACATCTATAAACTCCCAAACACTTTCTCTAGAATTCCTTTTACATTTCTCCTTCCACCATGACTCATTCAAAGTTCATTTATCCTGTGAAGTTTTACAGTTTTTGGATGAATTGTATTGAAATTTAGCAGAAACATTCACTTACGTTGTGTCACCAAAAAATCAACAATAAACTCAGATGTAGTATTTCTTATGAGATGAGGAAACCATAATTAAGAATCTCATTAAAACATATAATACAGGGTAAAAGTGACCCCATGAAGGTAGGGGCAGAGCTCTAGGGGTTTGCAGGGTGGCTCTACCGACCTCTAAAATCTGATTGGATACCCAAAGTGCCTCAGGGGATTGACAGGTCACCAGAGGAGGACAGAGACAAATCTCCAGACCTGCATGGGTCACTAGTATATCTACACTAGTTGGAAGTAAATTTTAAAGTGGCTGCTTCTGTTAAAGAAAACCTTAAAAATGCACAGGTAATAAAGACCAGGTACTTTCCACACTGATATCGTTTTTACCTGAGCTTTTCCACATGCGGTTGTTGATGTGGCCAGCAAAAAACAAACAACTTCTCTCAAATTAAAATATTTATATTTTACAAATAATTGGAAATGTGCACAGAATTCTGATTTCTCTTTTTAGCTAAGACCCTCTGTGCTTACAGAAAGAGGAGTTCTGCCCTTCGCATGCATACACAACTCCCCACACTTCCTGAACTTCAGCTTAAAAAGTCTTTAAGCTAGACAGTGATTGGAGGCTATGCTACTAGTCAGTTGTGATTGGCAGGTCCCGTCCTTGCGTCTGCTCCGTCTGACACAGGTTTCCTGTTTTTCTGCGACTTCTGCAAATCAGACATATACACACAGAGAAGCAAAGTGCAGACTTTCTGTCTCAATACCTAAACTATGTTCACGTCTTAGAAATTCCCTGTGCTACAAAAATACAACATGATCTCATCTCAAACCACGTGTCACTTCCACTTCTCTTTTCCTAACGACTCAGCGCTTGTGACGTTTTGATGCACTGTACAAGTAGACCAGAACAACGCTGCAATCAGATGTCTGATGAAGGTCATACATGTGTTATTCATTCCAAGACAAATTAAAATATCTGACACTTACTGCTGACTAAGCTACAGCTACATGCAGAGTTGTTCGTTAAGTCTTTTTTTGCAAGTCCAAGTTAAGTCTCAAGTCTTTGACCTCTAGTCCAAGTCAAGTCTAAAGTCATATAGGCTCAAGCACAAGTCAAGTCACAAGTCACATTTTGTGTAATGAGTAATCTGCCATGCGACACCTGCTTTCTGGCCTTCTTCACACACGGCATTACTCACCGTTTCTCTACCAGCTTTTTGTAACAGCGCTGATCTTTAGCTTATACCGTCCCTCTGCTCTGGACAGTTTCTTTGCTCTACTGAATTTGTAAAATTTGCAGATGAACATGGAAATTAATTTAGATTAGTAAATGTGCTCTTAACACATAACCTAACTATAACTTTTTAATGTGTACAAAAAGAAAGAGAAATTTACACTACAGTTTGAAGCATTGATTTTCTGAATGTAGGGCCAATATGTTACACTTCACTGTAACATAACACACTATATTTCTCCTTGTTTTTGTGTTTTGGGAGATAAAATTGAAATTCTAACTCTATCAAAAGGAAAATATTCTGTTGTAATGGTTGGAACGTTCTCAGCTGTCGGAGTCATATTAAGACACTGGAAATCACCCACACATCAAACACTCCAAGAGTGGAAAATTCTTATGAGTAAGACTGCATCATATGAGGTTATGTTGGCCTAAATAAGGCGTAAGGAGACTGTAAAAGTGGAAATTTAGTGACATATTTCTTTCATAATTTGTCATTTGTTTCTCTTTCGCTGCTCACCTGGCTTGTACATGTTGAAACTTTTGTTGCTTCTTCCTCTTCAGCCTCTTTTGAACAGGACTACTTAGAATTTAAATGATGTGTCCTCAGGATATCTGGACTATCAAAAAGAAACTGAAAGAGTGAAGGATTTCCAAGCATTTCAACAGTCAAAAGGATCAAAATAAATAAAAAAAAACTCTTCTTCCAGATTAGTATGCATTGTGTCTGTCAAAAGCGTGATGTTCATATTAAATCTTTTCATCATGTAAACACAAAACCGATTTGATCACTTTTTCCAGCATCCACGTAAACATGTCAGCTGGAATGTCTGAACAGATTGATTTTAACTGGATGGAGGGAATTTTTGTCCATATAACCATAGCTACTGTTAAATAACTCACTGAGGTTAGAAAATAGACTAAAATAAGTCGGCTACAAACACTCTCATGTGTGCATACACAGGCCATAAAAATGTCAGGAAAGTGCTGTGGATGATCATTTTCTGCAGCATAGTGATAAAATTTCAAGTTTAAATGAAAAAGTTTCATGTTATAAACTAAATGTGATCTCTGTCTCTTCAGACAATCATGGAGGTTGTGGAGCACATCATTTCTGCTGCTTTGAAGATCTACAAACTGGTTGAGAAGGTAAAGATCAACAAGAATCGCTGTCGCTGCATTTCTCAGCGAGTCAAGCAATTGGAGGAGCTGGTGAAAGCCGTCAAGGAGAGGGATGCAGTCAAAGTTTCACCTCAGGTAAAAAATGCCCTTCAAGAACTTTCCACAACCTTGGATTCAGCTCAGGAGCTTATTGACAAATACACCAAGGACAACTGGATAAAGCGCCTCCTGAAGACCGGCAGCCATGAAGAGGAGTTTGACACTGTGAACAAACAGCTCACTGATGCCTTCCAAATTCTCAGTGAATATCTGAATTTGGAGCAGAGCAATGCGATGTACGAGTTGTTTAAGCTTGCAAAAGATGCTGAAGCCTGGAGAGAGGATGATGAAGAGATAAAGAAATGTAAGGAAACTTCTCTTGGCTTTGCCTTTGTGGAATGGTTTGAGCAGATACCACCTAAATTATCTAACTGTGTGGGTCCATGTTAATCCTTTGAGTGGTTTTATGCATCATTCAGTGTCAACATGTTCTCACTACCTGCTCATAGAATATTTTATGAAACATTACGCACCACATTTTGTGCATTTGCTACATATTTCCAGCAACACGAGAGATCAGTGCACCTGCGCAGCCTGCACGTTGGTTCATCTGAACTATGGTTCAGTCAGAAAACTTCAGACAATGACAGCAAACCATGACCAAGGTTATGAGTAAAACTACAGTTTCTTGGTAAACTTGTTAACATCATTCTCTCTCTCTCTCTCTCTCTCTCTCTCTCTCTCTCTCTCTCTGTCGCTCACTTATCGATTAGTCTAAACGTTGCACAAAGTCGATGGCTTTTTTTAAACTGACTGTTTTTGTTTGGATAGGAGTTACAGTATGTGTCAATGTGCACAAACGTGGTGCTGTTTAAAATTCTGTGTTAAAAGAACAGCATGATCCTGTTAATGTTGAGCTAGAGTGGGAAAGAGAGACACACAGTGCTTGTCAGAGATAATGCAGGGGTGGGGGGTCGACGCAGGGAAAATTAGCTGAGAAACTTCCTGTTTAGCAGTGAAGGTTTTTCATCATCATCACTTTATTTATAAAGGAGTTAACACCAGCCACAGCTGGACAAAATGCTGAACAACAAAGTAAAATAAAAGCATACAAAGCATAAAAATAACAACATAAAATAATTTAAATTAATAAAATATAATGAAAGTGGTAAAATAGAACAAAACTAAATCCAGACAAAAAAACCTAAATAAAATAAATCACAAAACTAAATAAGATCACGTCTCAGGTTGGGTTGAAGGCCAATGAGTAAAAGTGAGTTTTAAGACAGCAAGGGAGTCTGGCAAATGTTCAAAATTAAGTTGTTCCAAAATGTATGTACACAGAGAGAGAAGGTCCTGTCTCTTCTGATCCTACATTTAGAACTGGGGATGTCCAGAGCAGCTGATCAGCTGACCTGAGGGACCGGGAAAGAGCATAGCAGTGGAGAAGATCCGATAAATAAGGTGGAACAAGACTATTTCAAACTTTTAAAACAAACATAAGAATTTTAAAACGGACTCTAAAGTCCACACGCAGCCATTGGAGTGAAGCCAGAACCGGGGTTATGTGCTCTCTTTTGCAGGTTCTGTTAAAGGTTGTGCAGCAGCGTTCTGAATAAGCTGCAGACTTACGAGTAAAGGCTGACATCCTCCAATATAGAGGGAATTACAGTGTAACAGGAGCAAGGTGAGGAGAGGGGGGGCTGTGGCCCCCTCACTTTCACCCAAAAATATAACCCTTGGGCAGAACACCTAGATGAGCCATAGCAAGACAGGACAAATAGATGACCAAAAACAACATTTACTGTCTCCTGCTCAACACAGTGCAATAGCAAAGGACTGTTACCTGCAGTGATTGTAACTTAACTATGCACTGACCTTTCACACTCAAAGCACAGCAATAAAAATCATAAAACACATGCGGTAAAACAAAAAAACAGTTCAGTCTAGCAATGACACAATCACCAGCCATACTGGAGTCTAGCAGGAGAGAAAGACTATAAAAGGAATAAAACAATAAAAAGTTGACAGTCAGTTTTCAATAAGAACAAGTCATAAAAAGTACAACCATTAATAAAAACCTCTCCAGGAGCGACCAGGGTGAACGACTGGACTTACAGCGACCCGGTTTCTTAAAATACACGAGAAGTCTCTGATGTCGGCTTACAACCGAGACAATGCAGCACAACCTGTTCATACTACACGGTTGAGTCGTCTCGCCACCTCTGCCTTGGTCGCTCTCAGATCAGGCAAGCAGAGGTGTCCATCAGTTTATTCAGTGTACTGGAAACACTGACAAACATTCTGCGTTGTTTGCAAACTCCAATTAAATGCCTAAATTTTTTTTATAATAAAATAATAAATAATAAAAATAATTATATATATATATATATATATATGTATTTATATATAATTTTATTTTATTGATTTTTTATCTTTTATGGGATCTAATACGTCTGTCAACCTGTGATGCTGCAATATCAATTACGTGAGTAATTTTGCTGCCATCAGAAAATCTGGATCCTGTTCGACATTTTCTCTCATTTGCAATATGCCTGAAAAACTTTAGAAACTCTGCTGCCTTAAAAGTTAAAAACATCTTTTCAGATTTTTTCTTTTTTATTTCTTTTTTCCCTTTTTTGTAGATCTTTATGAACCAGAAAAGCCCTGCAGAAAAAACAGAGCTCTGCCAATTATTTATTACTGCCTTGCCTGACGGGCTCAGGATGTTATAGAAATATGTTAAATATCTATGCATTAAGAAATCATACATCATGAGAAGTTTGTGTATCCCAACTTCTCCCATCCTAACTTTTCCAGTTACAGGAATCTCTGATTTGACCTCCAGTGACAGAGTCCTGATCGTTTTTGAAACACTGACACAGCAAACTTAAAACAAATCAGAGGCTGATCAGAGTTCAAAGTGCTGCTTCCTTTGTTTCATCTGGGTTTGCTTGTTCCTCAGCCATCCTGGACTATGAGGAGGCCATGAAGAAAGAGTTGGAGGAGGTCAAAACCAGTGTGAAAATAATCTTGAAGATTTGTGAGTATAATTAAAATACACTGAAGTAAAATCTGACACACCTGAAGATTTAAGAGGTTTTCTCATTATTTGGTTTACAACAAAACTATAAATATCACAATTATAAGTTTAAAAATTCAGCTGCTGCCTGTGGCTCAAAAATGTCTCTCAATTTTTTGACTTGTTGAAACTGGTGGAAGATCTTTACTTTTTCATCACATCATCATTTGTGTTGCTCCAAAATCTGAAAGTATCCTTAATTTACGCCAAATAACCATATGCAAATATTGTGTTATTGTGAGTCCTAGTTCTGTAAACAATGTCATACATGCACATTATCACTTACAACAAATGACCCATAGACTTTCACTTCATTAGTTTCACCATGCTGTTCTAAATATTTAAATCAGAAACAGAGGTATAAGTAACACTTCCTGGATGCTTAGCTAGGTAATTTATTAATTGGTTTATATGAACAAAATTATTGTAAATGTGGATCATATAATGGATTTGCTTTAATTTGATTAAACATAGATGACAATGATTCAGACTAAATTAAACTATATCTGTAAAATAAGTCTCCTTCACCTGGTTAGTGAATATCTTCACATTTACTAGTTGCTAGGAACCCGATGACATGAGCACTTACACTGGCTTCTTTTATTGGCTGTGTGTAAATGTCATTTTATAAATAAAATGCATTATTATTATTATTAGTAGTAGTAGTAGCAGTAGTAGTAGTAGTAAAAGTAGTAGTAGTAGTTGCAGTAACAGTAGTATTAGTTCACTTTGTGATCGAGTGAATAGTCGTTCTGTTTAAATATTCTATGACGGGCTGCCAGGTTTAGTTGAAAACATTACCAGAACCCGCAAATGAGAACCTAGTTTGGACCAAAGCCAGCTATTGTGTGAAGGGGGAAGAGCATGTTTCCACTTAAATAAAAAAGAAGGTGTCTGGCCAGTCGAGTTGTAAAGGCCAATACACTGCTTTGTCACGGGGAGATTGGGTGTTGTAGGTGGGGGGTACTAAACAGGGCCATGCAAGGTTGAGGACTAACATCCATATCAAGCACTATTGCAAGTGTGTCAAAAATTTGGCAGTAGCCGGTACAGCTCGGACAGGACCAAAACGTTTGCATGGGTAAATCCTCGCCAGTCAAGCGTTTGTTTAGTGCAACCTCGAAGGTCCTTACAGTGTAGCAAACCGTGTCATGGACGACGTGTGAACTAGCATGAGAATTTGGTCCCACTGGTTGTCTGGTATTGGTACTCCTATCTTCTCCTCCCAGAACGGCTTCAGACAAGTCAGATGGTCAGAGTTAAGCACAGTTTTTCAGCGCAGTTTTAAATCACAGAGATGGAGCATCTTTGGGGAGGGTTGAGGGTGAGCAAAGAATCATTTGCTCCATCAGTAAAGATGGTTTCTTTGTACAGGTCCTTGACAAATAGCTGGCCTAAATTTTGGCAGATATTAAAGGTAGGGTCCTTTCATGGAGGGTGAAAATAGATGTTTTTTAATAATCTGAGCTAAAGCTGAGGGTTCATTCTAGCCATAATGTTTATTAAACTGCATCCAGATCTTCAGTAAGTTAGAAAGAACAGGGTTCTGAGAGACACCATGAATCTTGAGAGGCAGTCACGCAGTAAGGAGGGACTGTAGGGGAAGCTTTGAGGATCATAGTTCTATCTAAACTCATGAAGGCTGTCAGCTCCTCTGTCAGGTCAATGAAGAAGTTTGTCAATGTTACATTCCCAATAATATTGGATGAGATTGAGTAGTGAGAGGTCGCTCAGTTTTTTGGTAATTTGTAAATAAACTTTTTCTAATACGGGGTTGTTTATTCACCCACAATAATGGGAATAAACGTTGCATTACAACATTTAATAAAGCGAGAGAAAAAAAATTCCCCAGAGTAACATGGCAAGTTTTCCCACTACTCCACTCCTAAAGAGCGATACGACCCAGGTGCTTTTCCATCATCAGCATTTACCAGGCCATGCTCTGCTTTCTTCAGATCAGAGATTACTAGTAGTTCCTTCAGGACCAGAGGGGATCAGTCCTTTCAAGCAGTGTCACCCAAACATTGGAATTATCTGAATTAATTGAGATGTTTAGATTCTGTTCATTCTTTTAAATGCTGTTGTAAACATTTTGCATTTAAGTAGGCTTTTACCCCTGATTTCCACTGGGTGCGTGAAAACCACGTTCCAGCTGTGCCTCGGCCTCCGCTGCTATTCACGGCTGTTTTAGTCAATGGTTTGGTTTCCACCGGGTGCGCCGCAGCACGTGTCAGAAGCATCCCAGAAGCACCTTGTCACGGCTCTCCGCCAAATTTATGTGTTGAGTCTATTTTTGACGGAGCACGCACCCAGAATGCATCAAAAGCTTCTGGTATTTTTCAAAATAAAAGCCCCTGTGTGCTGCTGAACCATGTAAACATTATGTGTTTAACCGGTCAGGGTTTTTTTTTTTTTTCATCATGGACGAGACATTTATCCTGGAAGTGGGGAATCACAAGATTCTCCAATTCTCCTGTGAGTTTGTGATCTCGCAGATCCTGCAAGGTGGACTACACCCGCAGGTGCTCCACACCTGACACGCTCTAGTCTACCATGCCACGGGTGTCTTTAGTCTTTTTATGCCTTTCAATTTTTAATATTCATATTTAAAAGCACTTTGTCATTTTTATCTGTGAAAGGTGGTCTATAAATAAAATTTCCTTCCTTTCTTCACAGTGGCTGAGAGAGAAACCCCTCGTGAGGAAATCCGAAAGATTAAACCAGAGGAGCTGACGTATATCCCACAATTTCCCAAAAAGCCCATTTTGACCACACCAACCTCAGAGGTCTTCAAAGGGCAATATTGTGGGTTCACAGTGGCCATCAAGAAATACAAAGTCCCCTCCAACACCGACCTAAAGTATGTACCACAGCTCAGCACAATGCCATATGAAAATGGATGTAAATATTAATGTTTTATTTAAAAAGATCATTTAATAAATACATACAGTTACAGATTTGCATGTGGATTAGTTTGTGAAAGACTGGATCTGTCACCAATAAATTGTCAATTTAAACATTTCTCCTCATATATTTCTCATATACAGGAATTTGGAGGATATTTTCAACAAGGAAGTTGGCACCTTGAAGGAGTTTGAGTCACCCAACATCCTGCGAATGTTTGGCATTTGCATCCTGGATAGGGACAGTGAGTAGTCAACTTCATGGATGTCACACAGATACTGCCAGGTATTCTTCATCTTTAGAAATAAAATGTTCCCTTCTGATTGTCTGTAGCCCAGAACCCTCAGTACCTCATCATCCAGGAATACTGTGAAAAAGGAACTCTTCGCGATGTTTTGAGCTCTGCTTGCGAACTGTCTTGGCCCATGAAAGTTCGTATGTGTCTGGATGCTGCACGGGGACTCTTTCGGTAAGTCTGCAAAGACCTTTTCTAATTATCAGTGATCTCTTCAACACAACATGCTGCAGTAGTTACAGGTCAATTTTCTGATGTGCTGTATCCCCACTTGTAAACAAAACCAAGGGTAAACGGCCTCAAGAGACTATGTCTTTTATTCAAAACACTAGCCGCTTAGGCAAATCTTCACATAAACCCTCTGGTCCAGCTTTTTAAGATCACATGTGGTAAAGGATGGGCACAAATGGAATATTCCCTCGGGATCACAAAGTTTATTAAAAAAAAAAATTAAGACAAGGACACAAATAATAAAGCCAATTAAACAAGGGATCAATGACAGTAGTCATAATAATAATAATAATAATGGATTAGATTTTTAAAGCGCTTTTCAAGGCACCCAAAGCGCTTTACATTGTGAATCCATTATTCATCCACTGCTCACTCATACCTGGTGATGGTAAGCTATGTGTGTAGCCACAGCTGCCCTGGGGTAGGCTGACGGAAACGTGGCTGCCAGTCTGCGCCTACGGCCTCTCCGACCATCACCGAACATTCATCCACACATTCATACACCAGCGATGCCAAGTCATAGCTGACACAAACCCTGGGGAAGAAGGCGTGGGTGGAGGCAGGCCTGATCCAAACTTCATCCCATAAGACAAAACCACCTTCAAATGAAGCGTAAAGAAACCTAAATACAGATAAAAACATGCACTTCAATTCACACGAGTAGATAAACGGAAAGGGACTAAAGAGGAGAGGTGATCACCTGTGCACCTCAAACTCGACCCTGCCAGCTGCCACCACCACAAGGACCCCACACAACTCACTGGTCTGGCAGCCCAAAAGCCCTGAGGGAAGGTTTTTTTTAAGTATTAGTTTACATCAGGGCTACTCAATTCAGTCCTACGAGGGCCGCAATCCATCAGGTTTTCCATGTATCCCTGCACCAACACACCTGAGTCAAATTAGGTGGCTCTAACAGCCAATCAGGTTCTACACAATGACTCATTCATTTGACTCAGGTGTGTTGGTGCAGGGATACATGGAAAACCTGCTGGATTGCGGCCCTCGTAGGACCGAACTGAGTAGCCCTGGTTTACACAAAATGAAGGCAAAAAGAAAAAAGTACTATTTAAAACCAAATGGACCGTTGGAACGAAAACAGCAGTGGTGCAAAGGATTGGCGCCTATATAAAAAAAAAAAAACAGATAAAAGAAAGTTAACTACAACTTAGTCCATATGAAAAGCAACATACAAAAAGAAAAAGTAGTAAATAAAATAAAACTGATGCCTTACCTTCTACCCTGCAAAGGGCTTAACCCACATTCACGTTCTAACAGGCTAGATACTTCAACAGTATCTACAAAAGAAGCAGAAAAGAAAATGATTTAGCGTGTGCTGAACACTGATTTCAGAAGCAAAGAGCTATCACCTGGTGGCAAGATGTCATGCCACCAAAATAACAGTACAGTAGGCCACGAACGCACACCTACAGGCGTTCTGGCTTTTATCTTGGCTGCAAATAACTTCACCAGTGTGCACAGTTTGCAAACCTGGAAATATGCTGTTTCTGGTTATGGCAATTTGGAAGTGACCTGAGGCTTCCTTCTGTGTACCGGTTACATTCAAGTTAGGTTAACTGGCAAAAGGTCAGTAACATGACTGAGTGTGAAAAGAGCATCTTAAAGAGGCAGTCACTCAAAAGGTTAGATTAGATTGGACTTTATTAATCTCACAGTGGAGAAATTCATTTGTTACAGCAGCTCTTATTACAGAATAAAGTGCAGAAAGCAGACAGAATAAAGTGAACATGCATCACAACAAGAAGGTGCAATATAAATTATTTACAAGAAAAGAAATCTAAGAAAAACAAAAAAAAAATATGTAGCATTATAAATATAAAAAAGTATATATATATATATATATATATATATATATATATATATATATAATATGCCTATATATATAATTGACAGTGCAAGAAAAACAACCTCACAGACTATATACATATTTACATGGTGATGGTGGGATATAAAGAATATGATGACATTGATAATGGGGGGTATTGCACAGTAAAATATAAATAAATATTACACAGTATTATGACTATACAGATAAGTTGTACAGTCTGACAGCAGTGGGAATGAAGGACCTGCGGTAGCTCCTTCCTACACTGAGGGTGTCTCAGTCTGCTGCTGAAGGAGCTGCTCAGCCCCTCCACAGTCTGGTGCAGCGGGTGAGAGGTGTTGTCCATGATGGATGTGAGCTTGGCCAACATCCTCCTCTCACCCACCTCTTCCACAGAGTCCAGCAGGCAGCCCAGGACAGAGCTGGCCCTCCTGACCAGCTTGTTCAGTCTCTTCCTGTCCCGGTCAGTGCTGCTCGCTCCCCAGCAGACAACAGCGTAGAGGACAGCAGAGGCTACCACAGAGACATAAAATGTCCTTAGCAGAGGCCTGCATACTCCAAAGGACCTCAGTCTCCTCAGGAGGTGGAGGCGACTCTGGCCCTTCTTGTACAGGACGTCTGTGTGGTGTGACCAGTCCAGTTTACTGTTGAGGTGAACACCCAGGTACTTGAAACTGTCCACCAGTCAATGTCCTTCCCTTGGATGTTCACCAGTGTGTGGGGTAGTGTCCTTCTCCGGAAGTCAATCATCATCTCCTTGGTCTTACTGGTGTTTAAGCACAGGTGGTTGAGCTCGCACCAGTCCACAAAGTCCATGATGACTGACCGGTACTCCAGCTCGTTCCCCTCAGACACACGGCCCACAATGGCTGAGTCGTCAGAGAACTTCTGGAGATGACAGCTGCTGGTGTTGTAGGTGAAGTCCGAGGTGTAGAGGGTGAAGAGGAACGGTGAGAGCACTGTTCCCTGAGGGGCCCCCGTGCTGCAGACTACCACCTCAGACACACAGTTCTGCAGACGCACGTACTGTGGTCGGTTGGTGAGGTAGTCGATGGTCCATGCAGCTAACTTTCCATCCACTCCAGCTCCATCCAGCTTCCCCCACAGCAGCGCCGGCTGGATGGTGTTGAACGCACTGGAGAAGTCAAAAAACATGACTCTCACGACGCTCCCAGCGGTCTCCAGGTGAGCCAGCGCCCTGTGCAGTAGGTAGATGACAGCATCATCCACCCCGATGTTTGGCCTGTAGGCAAACTGCAGCGGGTCCATCGCGGTGCACACCACGGAGCGGAGGTGACCGAGGATGAGTCTCTCCATGGTCTTCATCAGGTGGGAGGTCAAGGCGACGGGTCTGTAATGGTTCGGTTCCTTAGCGTGTGATATCTTAGGAACCGGAACCACACAGGAGGTCTTCCACAGGACAGGGACCTTCTCCAGGCTGAGGCTCAGGTTAAAGATGTACCTGAGCACCTCACAGAGCTGGTCTGCACAGGTCCTGAGCAGCCTGGGGCTGATGCCATCTGGTCCTGCAGCTTTTCTGTTCTTCAGCCGCCTCAGTTCTCTCCTCACCTGGGCCGATGTAAGGGAGAGGGGGGAGGTGGAGGGCAGTGGGGGGCTGGTGGTGGAGTCCATTGGTGTGGAGTGAAGATGGGGGGTAGGTGAAAGTGAAGGTGAAGATGAAGCTGGTCGGGGGAAGGGGATGGTAGACGCTGGTGGGCGGATGGACAATAAGAATCATATATCATTCCTCAATATATAATTGGGCAGTCTGTGAATATTTCACCATCGACAGAACATGATATCTTCAAGTTTCAAATAATGTGGTGACATCTTTTTGTGCAAAGGACAACCAAAATCTTGCGATTTTTTTGAGCTCACTTCCAGAAAAACTTTCAGAAATCATTGTCTGAGAACACAGCTTATCATCTAAGACAAGTTATTTTCAGTGTTCATGATGGGAAGGTCTTATCAACAGCTTATAAGTCTAAAACTACCCACCAGTCAGTCAGGATTGAATGAACTTGTTGGATGAGATATGTTTTTAAGAACCAAGAAAATAAATAACAGCTGTCTTTCTATCATAGCCTCAGCTGCTTCAGCTGGATTTATGCTCACGTATAAGCTATGTGCAGGTTTAATAAACATTTAACGTACAGTCCTGGTCTGGGTTATCATTGTTGTGTCTGGTAACGTGAAGAGGTGAAAGATATAACAAACACTTCACCTGTATAATGTCTTGTGGGTATGTCAGTCATTTCCAGCCCTGAACTGCTGCGCCACATCTTTGCCATGCAAATGAACAAAACTGCATCCTCACTGCCACAGTAGGGCATTAAATACATTTTGGTTTCCTATATATTACTGTCAGAGTATGAAATTTGGCATTTGCCAGAAGGCAAACTGGCAGAATCCAGAATAATATTGTCAGTGGAGCTTGATTCTATTTATCTCCCTGGTCAAAGTACAGAAACAGTCCCATGTTGTTGGTTGAAGAGAGTGGACTGTCTAGACCAGGGGTGGCCAATGTCCGTCCTCAAGAGCCACAATCCTGCAGGTTTTCCATGCATCCACGCTTGCTGCATCAGTGAGGGTTAAATCACTTGTTTCCAGCTGAGACATCATCATCCGTGCAGTAATTGTCCAGTGGGAGGCTCTTACCTATTTGCTTAGTTAAATCCAGGTGTATTTTATAGAACTGGCATTAATGAGCATTAATATCTTCCAGATTGCACCAGACAGAGGCAAAAAGTAAGGTTCACGGGAACATCAACAGCAGCAAGTTCTTAGTAGCTGAAGGCTACTTAGTGAAGGTAATGATGCCAAAATGTGCTGGAAGTACATCCAAACTACTGAAAGGTAACGGTCTAACCTTCGTTGTTTTCAGCTGGGAGGTTTCGAGTTAACACAAACAGAAACAACACTGAAAAATGCGACAAAGGAGAAATCATCAGCGATCAGTTCTCTGTGCTACACCTCTCCCCAACGTCTGGAAAGCATCCATCACAAGTACAACAAACAGTGTGAAATTTACAGGTCAGTGTCATTCTGTGCTCGCTCTGCAGCGTTTCAAAGCAAAGAGGTTTATTTAATAACAAGGTCATGATCAGCAGTGCTTCCTGATTTAGTCAATTTAAAAAAAATTTAAAGTGCAGGTTAGCTTTTTTTTTTAAAGACAGCCCAGACATAAAGTCAGCTGGGGGTGTGTGTCGCTGCAAGAGTCTTATTCAAATAATGGCATCAGATGAGAGGGTCTGGATTATATGGAAATTTCAAACCAGCTCAATAAGCTTTGAAACCTGTTGTCTTTCAGCTTTGGCATTGTCCTGTGGGAAATTACAACACGTAAAAACCCTTTTGAAGGTGAGTATCTGCAGAGCTCTGTTAAAATCTGCAGTGACAACTCTTCATAAAAAATCTTTTTAATAGTTAGTGGAGTCATATTCATGTAAATATCCGTTATTTGGGACTTTTAGTTTTATTTTAAGAAAGTTTATATTTCCCACTCATGCTTGTGTTTGGGGTCACTTTCTTTCTCTTGTCATTACATTTATATGCACATTATTAACAGGTTTTCAATGTGTAAACAGTCCTCTTTCCTCCAACAAGGCTTTGTTAAATTAGCTGTCATAAGAAGATTTTAATCTGATTTTAAAGTTAAAGATGAATCACCCAGATTGGACCAAACAGGTGCGTCAACCAGCAGTCATCAATCCCACCAAAGGGTCTGGTTCAGGATGGGACAATCTGATTCTGTAAACCCTGATCTCTGTTGGATTTTCACAGCCAACCGTGCCCTTACAAAACATATAGAGAATAAAGAATGGGCACCTACGTCAATAACACACAGGATTGTGGGAGTATTTGCCATTTTGGATGTACCCACAGTCTGTTTATATTGGGTCTCCAGCAGCTCTTGTCTTCTTAATCTCCATCTTATATAGAATTTCTGATGAGTATTTCATCCTGTAATTCTTTTGCTCGAGTTGCGTCTTTGGCTGCAGCAACAGCAGGAGAAAATCTGACCCATCCTGTAAAAATGTTGGTCCTGCTCGTGGAACAGTGAAGCAGCTTTGTATGGAGGTATTTTCCTATCTTTAATCAAGAGCATAGCTGTTTGATTTAAGAGCAAGATTTCTTGTTTTCACACTTAAATATTATGATCCTCTCTCTCAAAACTCTGCTCTTTCACTCCAAATGTCCCTTCTTGCCCTCAAATTCTCCCCTTCAGAACTCTGCTCCTCTTCTCAAGTTTAGTGTTGCAGGTTCAAATCTTCTGCACTCAAGTTTGGTTTCTTTTCCTCACATTCAGACACATTCTCTGCGCTCTCAAAACTTGTGCTCTTGGATATTTTTTCCTCTCTCTCGGGTTGCTGAATAAGCCGTCTGTCAAACCTCCTCCAGCCAATAGAATACGAGATAAATGCTGACAGAGCAAATAGTCCCTCCTTCTTCAGGGTGCACTTATTTTAGTCTTGAAAGCAAGAAGGGACTTTGAGTGTGAGAACAGAGTTTTCAGAGAGAGTAATATGATATTCGAGCATGAAAACAAGTCAACTCAAATCAAACAATTATGCTCTTGATTAAAAGTCAGGAAGTTCCCCATGCAGAGCTGCTCCACGGTTCCACGGAAAGGATCAACATTAGAGAGGATGGGCCAGATTTATTTCTTCTTTCCTGGTTTAGTACTGATCTATTTTTTTTTACCTAGTTTTCAAAATACCCAGTTGTCTCATATATATCCAAAATTAGATGATATTTACAACAAGATTCCGTACAAGCATATAAACAGCTACGGTATGGGACCACTGACTTTTACTTTTGCTTTAAAGTGTTCTCCTCCTTCTGTCAGGTTTCACAGATGTTGAAATTTATAAGAAAGTGTGCAACAGCACAGATGGCTGTCCTCTTGATCTTTCTGACATCCCTAAACCCCTGCAAACGCTGATCAGTACTTGCACAGCTTACAATGCCTTTGATAGGCCATCTGCTGGAGGTAAGCAAAAATAATTCTTATTAGTATGTTTAAATTTTTATTGATCGTTATAATTATATATTGTAGTTACTTAACCAATAAGGCTACAGTTGGTATTTTAAAATAGACAAACATCTTTGTGGTAACCAAATGTGTTTGTTTCCAGTAAGAGAATAGGAAAAAGTAATGCTACAACACAGTCTGTACAGGGGAAAGGTCAAGTATGGTGTAACGTACAACTTCTCGTTTTTCTCTTCTACAGTTTTGAGGGATGAATTGTGCAAAATGGAGCTACAGTCAGAGGAACAGTAAAACCCTTTCTACTGGTTGGGATCCCTTTTAGGAGAAGATCCAGCTAAATAAAACAGATTTATAACTGTTGGTAACATCACTCAAAAACATTGACTTTTGTCACAGCTGATGGAAGCATGTCTTTGGCTATCTGGTAATGGTCTGTAAGGTTTACAGGGTTTGATTTTTTTTTTCTCTCTAAGTGTTAAACTCTGTTAAGTTCATGTCTGGGTTTGCTGTTCGTCTCAACTGTCTACACACCAGGGACCTCATTATGAATGCTTGCATACCTTTCATAGTAAAAAATGGCATGCAACTAAATCTGGGAAAGTACATACATACACCCAGAAATCTTCAGAATTAAACACGTACCTGTGCATCTGCACTTGAGCTATGAAAGAGATAAATCTTTGAAATTGGCACATTATTTTTTTAACACAATAACGTGTTAAAGTTAGTACACAAGCCGTATTAAAATCTGAATTTGACATTATTTGTGCATAAGAAGCTGATTTTGTGCATTTACATGCTTTATCACAGTGGTGAACCACCAAAAAAAAACAAAAAAAAAAACACTTTATCCTCCTTATTTTTGAAGATTTTTACCGTTTTCCAGCCTTAAATTTAGAGGATGGCTGCAAGATGACTCATTTAATACATCACACAATCACTAAGTCGTCGTGTGGGGTTCACGAACACTAATACATCTTATCTTGGGGGTTGTAGCTCAAAAAGTTTGAAAACTACTGCTTTAAGGAATATGTTATTATGTTATTAAAGAAAAATTGTTACCACTTCCTGGTTGTTACTTGTGTTTTTGACACTTAAAATGCAATTCATTTGTTAGACATTTATGAAAAGCAAAAGAATAGTAAAATGAAACCAACAATATAAAAAGGACAAGCAGAAGACGACCAACAAAAGGGCACTATTGCGTATGAAAATTACTACTAAGGGACCCTACAAAACCAGACGGGTTGAAGTTCACTAGACATGGCAGAGGTCTTAGCAGAATGCTAGGCTTCTTAAATTAGAAAAGCCAAGAGAACAGAAGATGGATGGTACACACTTCTAAGCAGTAGTGTCAAAAGCACATTTCCAGGACCACCCCACAGATCACCAAACTAAACTTTTCAACAAAAACAGTTTCATTACCCTGGTGCATGCTTAATCCATAAAACAGTGATCCAAATCCCAGGTGCCAAACTTGGGGTGTTCATGAGGGACGTAGGCTCTTCCGGAATCTGATAAAGTCAACTCAGTAATGCAAACTAAGGTATTGTCAAAAGATAGTCCCTCTAAAAAAAACAACAACAAACAAATTCCAACAGAAAGTCTGTTTTTGTATCTGTCATCTTTTTCTGGGAGTAAGGTCGGAAGGAGTTCCTGCAGGTCCTCGAAACTGGCCAGGAACAACCAGGAATATTCGGAAGTTTGGTTCCACATGGTCCTCTTAGTGTGTGGGGAGGGGAGGGTGTATTCATGTAAAAGGTGAAAAAATAAAATGTCTAAGTTAAAAGAATAAATGTATATACTCATGTTTTTAGACATAATGCTTTGTCCCTCGTCAGAAATCCCTCGACTACAATTTCCAGTTTTTATTGCAGGGACCACAGACTTCACTAAAACATCATAGTCTAGACAAAAATGTCATCCTGCAATGCAGGATCTTCATCTGGGTCGTATGAAGCACTTTGTGGGAACAACACTGGTCCACAGTGTTTTTGACAGTTTGAGTAATCATTGCTCTGCAAAATGCAGGTTGCAAGTACAACATTAGGATCATCATTCTTCTCTTTATTTTGTGTGCTGTTGCATACCACAGATTATCATGTTCATCAAGACAATCTCATGTCTCATAATCACCTTCATCCCAGTCATCTCACTCAACCACACAGCCATGACGTGCATTGCTGAGATTACTGTTAGCATTACAATCATACACATGACTCACACTGTTGGAAACTTTTCCATCTAGGTCCGCAACAGCGTTCTCTCCAAGTCATATTAACAGTGCCCTTCTCCTCTCTGCTAACTAGTCTCCTAAATAACCAACTCCCCTAAATGACCCACCAAGCCTCGATTTCTTCACTGGATTTGAGACCCTAATGATTTCAATCCCCTCTGAAGACAAGAGACCAACTAGTACTTTCTTGCAGTGCGAAAGATGAATTCACGCCGACTTCTCAGCGATTTTCACTGCAGGGGGTGTGGTTAGGAGCACCTGATACCTGATACCGTCCCAACACAGAGAATGCCAATGCTTCTTCTTGGTGACTTTAAACAGGTCCCAATCTCCTGGTCTCAGGATTAGCTCAGACTGCTCTTCTTTCTGAGGGATGATACAAACAATCTCTTTTGCAGTTGAAGTTTTCACCAAACAGTCCGCAAGAATGAACTGAAAAGGATTATTTCAAAAGGAAGGAGCCCTGTTTTATTAGGGGTCACTATCATGTGTAAGTGTGACACGGGGGGAGAGCGAGCAAGGTGAACAGAGGGAAACAACATCAAGTGGTGGTGGAAAAAAATCTTTTTAGCAACTTCTGTGTGAGGCTGCTTATCTGGGACTTCACATCCTCCCTGATCTCCTGCTTCAGGCTCTCTTTCCAGCTGGGTTGTTGGGGTGGCCTCAGGAATGGCTGTGAGTTGTTTGTGTATTTTGTTTGCTGGGTTCCACCCCGCCTGGACCAAGCACACGGCTGGGCTCCTGCTGGCTCATCTACAACAACCTGTTTTTATGGACTTTCACGGTTTGGTTTAGTTTTGAATTTCTTTGTACTTTATTCTATTAACATGTGCTTTTTTTTAACAGGTTGTTCTGTGGTCAGTCAGGGCCTCAGGCCTGTGATGACCAGGGGGGGATTAATAGCAGCTCTTTCATTGTCCATTTTAAAGTTTGTTTGATAAACATTTGTTTTTAGGCCAGCCACCTGTTGTCCTGGTGCTTATAAGAACATGCGGTTTCTTGTTTTACTTCCTGGGGCAAAAGTGTAGCAGTTTAGGTTTAACCGCAAAAGATGACAACGGCAATTGGATACACCAGTAAAAATAAAGGCTCGAATGATGCACCAGGGCAGACGGATTTACAAAACACTTAAATTTACACAAATCAAACACATTAAAATCTTAGGTAGGTCCCCTTTTACTGTATACCCAAGCAGCAAGTGGGTGGTCCGACTGGGAGTTGCAACCTTAAACACAACAAGAGAGTTAACGCATGCAAAAAAAAAAAACAAAACAACAAAACACAAATGATAGCACTCCCTGAATGAAGAAAAAAAATAAAACACGGGCCACAACTCCAGGTAATCTAAAGTGACGCATCCACTACTCCGGGACACGGTCGGGACCAACTGTTTGACTGCCTGGAACAAAACAGCAGGTTCCTCCTCTACCGGAACGTGATGCGCCCCAATGCCCACTGGTTAGTCAGCTTACTGGAACACACATCCACAAGTCCAGGTTACTGATGTAAATGATCAAGGATAACCCTTAGTGGAACTAGATTCTTAACCATATATATAGGTTCCCACAGGAAGAGGAATTAAACAGACAGAATACTGCCAACGATCTTCTCCTTACTTGGCTGCCAAATGACTCCTGCTGTTAACCTGCCCAGGGTAACACCAACCTGATCAGTTGTCCGCCCCGCTGTAAAAAGTCCAAAGTGAGCATGAAACTGCCAACACCTAACAGAGGCAGAAGTGACAAAGTACTCATGGTGTCAGCAGCTAATGCTGAGCCACCTCTGCCATGACGGCTAGAGGTCCACCAGGGCCACCCAGAAACAAGGCAATGCACCTCAATCAGCAAGCTCCTGGTAAATATACAGGCACTCAGCTCCGCCCCCACTCACCGCTAATAGATTGCACCTGGGAAGTGCAATTTAGGGGGAAGAGGGGACAAGGTGAAAACCTTGACATACCAAAATCTGGGAAAACAGGAAACTGCATCACCAACAGTACAGAATAAAATCAAGGAAATGATGAGGTGGAGAGTCTGCTGCCAACATTTACCAGTCAGTAAAAGATGCTGACACTGTGATGACAGCATCTGCCACCTGCTGCCTCTATTCTGCCTTTCTGACATTGGTGATGCCGCCGTGCCCTGCAAATAAAAACTTTTTGCATTTGTCAATGTTGTCTATCAGGATCTCGGTCTCACATGCCAAACAATTACTCTTCTTCCCTTTTTTTCCTTACCGAGCCATCATGGAGATGATGTGATGAATACTTATTCCAGACTAAACTAGCTGAAGCTTTTATGGCCATAGCAGCTGCTATAACAGCCTGCACACAATGAGGTAAAGCCTGAGCCACAGAATCTAGCTTGATGGAATAATAGTTTAGAGGTCATAACTTCCCACCAAATGGAGTAACACAGGTCACAATCAGCCATCTGCACAAATGGTTTATAGTAATCTGGCAGTGCCAAAGTTACTGTGCTCAGCAAACACTTCTTAACCTGAGCAAAAGCCTTATCAGCTTCCTCAGTCCACTCAATGCAATATTAAGCTGCCATAAGCTGATTGTGAATGCTGTGAAGGAGTGGAGCTGTTAATGATCAATAGTCTTATGGGTTCCTGAGCAGAGCTGTATCGGAGGAAAATGGGGGACTTTTGGGCCTTCGGGGCGCTTGGTCTTCCCATAACTCACATCCTGCACCCGGTCCCACCGGGCCTGCTTTGAGCCTTTGCGCCATGGCACCGGGGGTTCCCGTCAGGGCCTCCTCTGCTCTGTAGTCTGTGGACATGCTGGATTGATAGGTCTCAGGCTCCTGCTTGCCTTCAACACATTCAAACGCAGGAGTGCTCCTGTTTCTCTTTGCTTTCTGGTGGTTGCTACGGTTGTTTGTGTCTACTTCTCTCTCTCTACAGACACCCTTGAAGATTGTTGCATTGCACGATGCTTTCTGTCTGCTTCGTGTTTAGATGTAGCAGGTGGATGTCTTATTTTTTATGTATTTTCTTATTTTTCTTTATTAATTCCTTTCTTTTGGCACTGATATAGTTTTACTATGATTGTGGCAGCTTAGTCTGTTTCTCTTTTCTTGTTTCATTTCTGTTCTTTGTCCCCTTTGTCCTTTTGTTCCCCGTCAGGTTTAATACATTAGTTTATTTATTGGCGTTAATATATTAGTTTACAGCAGACCAAGATAATTAAAAACACAAATAAAGTAATGAAATAATTAGAATTATTATAAAGTATTGAGGGCAGGCAGTGCATATATACAAGATATCTCCCTTTACAAAGCAGATCTGTCCAGCACAATTCAGCACACAGGTCACCGTTAAAAAAAATACTATCCTTCAAAAATTTCTTGATGCAGACAATTGTAGTTTGCTATATTATCATCAATTAATTTACCTATTTATTGTTTTTAAACCAATTTTTCTGCAGTTTGATATCAAGTCACTTTTAAAGCAACAAATTGAAAAATATTGTCTTTTAGGGGTCTAAACTGAAGGCTCTCGGTTCTTTTCCCATCTTTTGCTTAACCTAGCTGACAGCTGTTGTAAAAGAAACTGCACCCTACAAATGGGATCTTTTTAAAATTCTTTTTTAATTTTTAAAAAACATTTTCACAAACAGGTCAGCTGTGTCGGGACGTATTCTGCTGCTGATTGGTTGAGAACATCAGACTTGCGATAGCTTCCTACTACGAGACGTAATAGATGGTACATGTTCATGTTACGTGTTTTTTCAGATTTCTCACTACTGTCTGTACGTTGGAATATTGGCTTAGGAATGACAGTAACATCTGTACCACTGGGATAAAACTTTTAAGGTTTTAGTTGTTTGCTTTGGCAGAAATTCACACTTCTGAGGCTCCAGTAGTTGTTCTACCAAATTTATCTGGCATGTTCTGTTGGTCTTTGGGCCTGTTATGTGAGATTACCAGGTCTGTTTTAATTAGCATTTATTCAGGTTTAAAAATGTATCTTTGATAAGGAGATCTCTGATGTGCTTTTGGTGTTAAACAGATCTTAAGACTGGCTGATTGATTTCTCAGAGTGGGAATCATGAACTGCATTTTATGTCTTCAGCTTTCCAGTGTGATACCCAGACTTCCCAAAGTAAACTGGAGACAAACAGAGTAGCAAAGTTATTTTATTATTAAAGCTCTACAGAGAAAATTGTCCTAAGCTGCGTGTTGCAGGAACAGAGGCAGCAGCCAAAGCTAAAACGTGGGATAAATAAAAGCAGAATCATTTCAGAAATCTTATTAACTTCTCCGTTAGAAGACACAGATCAGAGGGTTAGAGCTGCTCACATTTAATCTCAAACAACGTAGTTCCTTTTTTGACATCTTGAAGTGAAACTTTTTCTCTGTTCACTGATTTTCTAAAACTTGTTCGGCAGAACTCCTGAGGTGTGTATTCAAGTCACAGTCTCCCTGATGCCACTCTCTGCTCCTTTCTGGTGTGTGTTCGGTGTTTTCCAGGTTGCCCTCATCAGTGTGGATGAGGGGATGCTCATCAGCAGCACAGGTTGGACTTAAATTTCTTTCCGTGCTCTGTAACTGAGAGGCCTCAGCTTCAGAAAGCCCAGTCTGGCTGCCAGATGACTCCATGCTGATGGGAGATTCCCCCCCGCTGTGGCTGTTGGACGGCTCCTCAGGCTGATGTGGATCTGAGAGAGGGCTCGGGATGATTCTGAGAGGGAAGTCGACCAAGCTGTTGGCTGGTGGAGACACATGTGAGGGTGAAGAGGTCTCAGTACCTGAGCTGTAGCTGGATTCATCAGTGGCGCGCTGTTGGTCTGCGTCAGCTTGTGTGTTTTCTGCATCCCTGCAGGTGTGAACACTGATGCCCTCAGCTGCTTTAGGAGTGTGTGTGCTATCTGTTTGATCTCGTCTTTCTGAAGTCTGTCCGGTTGGGTTTGGCGTGTGAGGAGGCTCAGTTTGTTCTGGTGAATGGACTCCAGAGTCCAGGGTGTGACAGCGACCCAGGGGCCGCTCCTTCAGACGACACCGAGCATCAGGAGTTTCTAAGGGGCTGCTGACCGCCACCGTTTCCCCCCTCCTCAGTCTTCGCCTGTCTGGATTCACCTGCAAAGAAAAATCAACCAAGCTGAAAACTGAATTCAAGCTGGCATATGGGTTTTTTCTACTAAAGAGATGTAGTCATACCAGCTTCCACTAAAAAACTCAGGCCTCAGAAACATTTTTTACATCTTTAATGAAACAAGCAGAGGAGACAATGTCTTGTTATCCTTTGTACCACGGTTCCTTCTGGACTAATGTTAACCGTTTCACAGCCCTAAAGATATATATACTCTAGTAGCCAACTATAAACTTATACAGCAGATGGTATTTTAGAAAAAGGTCCTAAATCTGAAATTAATCCTGACTTTAAGGTCAAGATGTTGTCCTGATTTAACTGTTCTGTGTCAAAGTGTCTCAACCAATTCAATTCTAGGTTAAAGTCAGAAAATAAGTTTTGTAGTTTATTAATAAAGGCTATTTTATGGCTGATTATTGTCATAATCAGACTTGTAACACGTTAAGAAGAAGTTCATAAGGTTAGAAACATGCTTTCTTAGCAGAAGGACTTTAAAGATATGGATGGATAGAACAAAGCAGACGAATGATAGTCTGTTCTGACTCTTCAGTTTCATTTGTGCAACTTATATACATGCTTGATAAATCTCAGTAACCTTAAACAAACTTAAAATAAGTATTCATGAACTCTGTAGCTGTAACAGGTCATCTACCCATCACAGTGTTAATATGAAAAATAGTTAATTTCACATTTTTTATGGTCTGTAAATGTGTGCAAATGTAGATTTTATGTAGGTCTATTCATACAATATAATTTACATTTGTAAAAAAAGTGCATTCACACAAGGATAGTCCTGACACTGTACAACTGGGGATGGTTCACTTTGGGGGTACAACATTCTTCTGGACCAAGTTTGCGTTCAAGTTTGCACGAACGAATTGGACTTTTATAACATTCCCCACCAGAGGCTGCATCAAGTATTACTGAAGGAGAAGAAACAACAAAGAAGAAAACCTGTTCATCTATTGGTTCATGTAGAATAACTTCTGTTTCAGATCCTAGCATTCTTTACCATATTTCTATCAGAACTTTTACACATCCTCCCATCCAAAGCGCCTTTCGTCCCAACCGTGCTTGGCTGAGTTCACTCACCCAAAATGCACTTTGCTTCGTAGTCTGCTTCCTGTTTTTAGTCCACTTGAAGCAGACCGAGATTTGTAGGTGGACCAAGTCCACGTCTTTGATCCGAATTAGAGTTTGTTTGCACATTCAAAGGTCCCCAAGAAAAGCAGACTTTCCAAGCAAATGGACGACGATTTGCACCCTAAATGTTCTTACTGACTTACTTCATATTTATATATGAATGAATGAATGAGTGAATGAGAAGAGTGTACCTGGTTGAGGACCGGTGAACTCCTGGAAGGAGGGCTACAGGAACCTTTCCTCATCTGCTGAATCCTGAATCAAAGATCATCCAAACACACACTTCAGCTACTGCACCACCTTTGAATGATGATGTGGAGGAGGTGGGGTTTTTTTTACAGCCTACCTGGTGATGGACTGGGCCAGCTTCTGTTTCCTGCTGTTGGAGTTATCCTGCAGCCTCAGGCGCTGCACAAACGAATGAGCTGCAAATACCAGAAAACTGATTTAGCTCTAATGAGACTCAACACCTATAGTTCATGTAGAATGGAGAATAGATTTGTTCCAAAGACTGCAATAAATCACATTTTCTACAAGAGGTTCCTAACAATATTCACAGATAAGCTGAGACACTAGTACTTAAAGTAAGTGGTGATATCAGATACCCAGAGCTCCTTTGGGGACAGACAGGAGTTTGAGTGGTTCAGCATCAGGTGAAAGTCCAGATGCTTTCTGCAGAGCTCTTAGGATTTCAGTGTTCTGCAAAAGAAAAAATGAACAAATTGGTGTTTCTGCTTATATTCTCGTTTTCACTAAGTCCACCCCATGATTCAACACCTTGTAGAACCACCGTCAGCTGAAACTAACGGAAGTAATGAGCACATCCAACAGCTTGACTCTTTCCTTTTTCAGACATTCTGTTGTAGATCTTCTGCTGTGTTTGGGATCACTGCATGGGTGTAGAACCGGGACACGTCCCTATTAATATCCAGCAACTCCTGAGTTGTCTCTATCGTTTTCTATCGCACAAACAGCTGAGAGATCCGTCAGTTGAGATCCATTTCAACTGACATGATTTCGTTTCTTGCTAATGTGACTGGCTTTCCTCGTTCACTGACTGTTAAAAGAACTAGCACTGCTAGCTCGCGCTAGCGAGAACGGTGCTAATGGTAGTTGTGTCTTCAGAACTTCAGGAGCAAGGAAAAGAAAGGAGGAATTTTAGAGTGAATCTTAATGTTTAAGTCACAAAGAAATAATTTTCTTCACTTCTATTTAGTCATTAATAAAGGTGATAAAAACAGTCACTATGAAAAACATGCATAACATGAATAAATGTGTTATTTTGTCAGGTGACAGAATCAAAGCAGCAGTTCAGAGAGGAGGAGCTGATGAGGAAGATGAAGAGGAAGGTGACTTGGTATTATTAACTGAAATGTACTCAGTCATGATACAGCATATTAGACCTTCACATAATATTGTTCAGACTTAAAAATAAATTTTTGTTTGGATCAGATCCCTGAAAATATGAACAAAGCAAATAAACAAAAAGAACAAGTTAACTTCCAAATAGAGGCGATTTTTCTATCCTCCATCATTCTGAGCAGTTGGGTTTCATTTCCTAAGAAACAGGCAGTTCTTCAGTTTTCACCACCAGCAGCAGACGTCTGCTCGCCTTTCACCTTTCATGGTTTGTCTGTATGTATAACTTTTCCTGTGCTTTCTTTATTTGAAACTTTATGATATATATATATCTGTGTGTGTGTGTGTGTATATATTCGTGTATTCATGCTGCACAAATTGAAATTTAGATTTAGTTTGTTTCTGCGGCAAACGATGCTACAAATGTTGCTTTACACTTCGTTTTGATAATATATAATAAAGCTTTAGCTGTTTACGCGCTGCACTTCGTTGCTGCTGGTGGTCACGTTTCCTGCCGCCTCCCTCTGCTACACATTCTGGTTTTCTGTCTGATGGATTATTGAACGTATGTCCATAAATCATTTTGTCGTTTCCGACCATCAAGCCCTTGTGTTGACGCTGCCGTCATGGTCCATCAATGAATTAATAAACTGAATTGTGTGTTACTAGTGACGGCAGGTGTGTTGTGCAGAATGTGCCATGCATGCCAGGTGGTGGGCATGAAAGGATGCAGCAGCATTGCTGATACTTTTTAGCTTTTGGCAGACAGATTAAACACAACTGGCAGAAATGTCCTGCTTTCTGAACGTCTGACAAACCGCCCACCAACATCTGTGTAGTCTTGTGAAGTTAACGAATATTCACACACGTCTCTTCAAGTTTCAGTCATCAAAGAGCCATTTTTAGCTTGTCATGGAAAAATAAGGGTGACGACGAAATAGTTTCATCATCACCACTGACGAAAACAACACTGGTGTGTAGGGAACCACCTTTCCACCGAGTTCATAAGCGCAGTCCAGCGGCGTCCTCTGCTTCTTGTTCCTGAGTCCAGGTGAGGCCCCACCCCTTAACAGCAGCTCCACGAGCGCCTGGTGTCCTCCTCGCACTGCCTCATGCAGAGCAGTGTTCCCCTGATGGTTTGCTATGTTCACCAACGCGTTGCTCTGGACAAACACCAAAATTTCATCAGAAAATCCTTCATTTTTTTCACATCGCTATATCCTCTCCGACTGTATTCACCTTTAACAGCATGGTGGCCATTTCCAGATTTCCACAGAGACAAGCGTGGATCAGGGGAGTGTTTCCATAGTGATCCTTCTTATTTAATTTGCCATTGCACTCCAGCAGAAACCTCACCACCTAAACAGCGAACATAAAAATCGTTACCAATAATAACAATGTCAATAATAATAAGAATATTTAAAGCCACAAGCAGCGATGAAAGCCCTCGCACCTTGTCGTGGCTTCGGCCTACGCTGCAACCATGTCCCCTTGCGACCACCCTGGCACGGCACTCTCACCCCTCCCTGCAGCCATGCTGGTACAGTAATATATTTCTGAGTAATGCAGGTCGTTAACTGTTAACTAACTTCCTGCTGCCAGGGGCTATGGTTTGACAACATTTAGATAATGTAAACACGGTCAGGATGTTCAAAGATGTGCAGATTGGGCTTTGTCTGCACAAGTTAATGAAAATCAGACTGTTTTGATTTTGAGATCATAATCTGTAGAAGTTTGTTAAAATATCTTTCAAACCCTTTATAATCGTCCTCTGGAAACTGGGCCTAATGGCAGATACAACACCATAAGCTAAGGGTTGTCTGATGTGCCTGCCTAGAAAGCTGTAGAGTCAGACTGACTCTAAAATAATATTTAATATCTTAAAAAGGAAAGCAGCACAAACAACTGGGACTATTTTCACTCAGCCTTCGGAGGTGGCTCCGCTCTACAAGGTCATTTCTGTCAGCTTGGTGAAACTGACTTCTGTCAAATGGAAAATATGAGCAGATGTAATTTTTTTTTCCACTTTTTTTTTTTCAGCAGTTCATGATCCATAGTATCAAAAACTTTCTTAAAAACCCTACTGCACATTCTTTCTTTGTTATTTGGTCATGAGCAGTTGTTTGTGCTGTATGTTGTGTTTTCTAATGAATTCCTCTAATCTTGAAAGGAATATTTTTCCGATATATTTGACAACTGTAGCAGCAATAAAATAGGTCTATAGTTTGAAAGTGCATGTTTGTCACCTGATTTATTATTATAATTGTAATTTATAAAAAAAAAACAATTAGGAATTGACTGAACGTGTGTGAGATGTTTTGCATAAAAAAATCTTTTTTTTTTTTATCAAAGACATATGTAGTCCACTGCAATCTGTTGAGTTCTTACTCAGTTTTTTTACAATGTCAATATCTTTTTAATCTGTTCTCTCTATGAATATGGTTTCTTTTATATTTATTATTTTGCTACTCACATTTTCTGCTTCTGGTTGTTGCAAAATCCTTCATCAAATTTGGACCCATGCTTACAAAAGCAGCCACGTCTATGTCAATTATAACTGAGTCCTTCTTGTTCAAGAAACTGCTGGGATACTCTGCCCTACCAGTTCTTTTTTTGATAATACTGTTGAGTATGTTCCATGTATTTTTACATTATTTTTATTGCCTCTAGTAATTTGCTGTATAAGTAATTAATTCATTTTCTATACTGCTTAATTCAGGGAAGCTGGAGCCTTTGTTAGCATTTAGCAGGAAAGAGGAAGGTCGGGATCAGCTGAGGAAAGACACACTGCAAGCAGCAGAGATGGACGTCCATGAGGATGAAGACCCTGGAGAGCTACAGACCATGAGGAGGACACCTGATGCTGGTGAAAAAACAGGTGAACAGATGAGGTTGGAGGCAGTAACGTAGCATCAGAGCTCCGTTCCTTATCTGTGGGGTCGTAAGGATCGATGTTATTGATTGTTGACAGTTTGGCCAAATACCGATCCCGGTCCTGTCACTGTACGGTGTCCTCTCATCATTCTTCTCCATACTGGCGACTGAGGAAATGGTTTTAAAACGTATTTCTAACTAAAATACTGCTCGTTTATATCCGAGATGCAACCAATACGGTGGGGGTGGGGGGTGTCGGCTAGTTAGGGTGACAAAGACCGATTACTACGAAGGAGAATACTTTAATTCTGATTGATTTAATACTAAGTAATTAATTCCTAATTAAAAACACCATGTAACCAAGGCCACTGACTCTACAGTAAGTACAGAGATTTAAAGTAACAGTGGAAACCAGCCGAGGCTCGAACCACCAACCTTCTTGCTGTGAAGCCGCAGTGCTAACCACCACCACCACACCTTTTATTATTTCGAATAAAACAAACAAACAAAAACAAGGTATATGACAGACAAATTAACAGGAATGACTAGAAATAATAATAATAAAAATGCTGTAATGATGCTTTTTATTATTTCTAATTATAACTGTTAATTGTTTTTATTAACTTGCGTTTTTCTTCAGCATTTGTGTTTTTTTTCCTTAAAATACATAATAACATTTTTTTATTACACGTGTTTAATTTTTCACCATAACTTTGTTGTACTACGTTTTTGTTTTAATAGTGGATATTGTTTTCAGATAATATGATGGATAAAAACAAAATCATAGGCTTCATTAGCATCTTCTATAAAAACCTTTAAAACTTCTTCTTCTTTAAAACTGTTGATTGACTTTTGTGTTATTTATCGTAGATAAGTAACAAGACTGTAAAATGACACGTGCAGGTGGACATCCGAGGTTACGCTGACACAACTTTATGACCTCATAACAACCTCATGATATGTTTATATGTCCTGATACATAAAGTGTAATATGTAAGAACAAAGTAATAAAACAGGAGGTGAGTAAAAAGAGAGGAAAAGAGTTAGCTTTGGGGCTTTATCCTCTTGAGTTTTCAAACAGCTTGTTATTAAAACTGATTAAAGTCTTTAGCTTAATGATCTCAGACTTGCATTAGATGATATAATCAGGCCATGAAGAGAAATATCACTGGTAACCAGTTAAAAACAGCTCGACCGGGTGAGCTGTACTCATCCTCTTAGTTCGGTTCAATGTGGAGCCAACTGATGGAGTTTTGGCAAAGACCAGTGAAAACTGCGACCAGACAGTTTCAGTCTTTTCCATCTTCCTTTCTGCTGAGAAGTCAGATTTATGTTTGACCGTCTTCTACTTCACACCCCACTAAACATTTTATTTTTACCACTTATGTGACACAATAAGTCCCACAGCACAGTTTAAAGATTAACTGTCATTTTCACCTGGAAGTCCACCATCCTGGATGAGAATCCACGTGGTTGCTTCAATTATTACTAAATTTTGTTTTATTTTTGTTATCTCCTGAAAAAGTAAAACAATTAAGACAAAAAGTCAAAAAACAAAACAAACAAACAAAAAAAAGCCCAAAAGATTTGAGTTTATTCTTTAGGTCTGTCTGCATGCTGTGTGAGAGGAATGAAGCTGCTTCCATTCACACTGTGAGAAAACATGGCCTTTTTCCTCCAGTAAAACAATTAATATGCCGACAAAACACTATTAATCCACAAGTCAGATTATTTTTTCTTTATATCTGCACACATCCAAACGGGAGTACCTATCCCAGGACACCCTTATCATACCTGACACCAGTAACAACAAGCGACAATACAGTAAAACAGCTAAATTTATTTCAATACTTGTTGGCTTCTGTTTTATTTGTATTAATCTGTGCAATAAATTTTTCTTAAGTGATAATCAGGAACAAAGACTCTTTCTTCATCAGTTCTTGTTAACGGTGTTCCACGGGTACATTAACAGCTGATATGGAAAAGCTATTTTCTCTAATTCTGCAGTTACAGGAGGACTGATCACATAAAACCTCCCTCCAACAGAATAATGGATAAACTGCTCTCTGATGGTCAAGGCTAACGCTGCTCCTACCTGAATGTGGCTGTTCTGGCTGGCCAGGTGAAGGGGTGTGGCGCTCTGGTTGGTGCGGGCGTTGACACTGGCACCGTGACGTATCAGCAGCGCTGCCAGCCCAGAGTGGCCGTGGAGGGCTGCGACATGGAGCGGCGCGAACCCATCACCGTTACAGCTGTTGACACCCAGAGCGCCGGCCTGCTGCACGGACAGCTGCAGGACATCAGACTGGTTCAAACCCCGTCTCACTGTAAACACTTGGGCTCATTAAGTTCATTCAAACTTTCTTCACACCTTCTGAGTGGGAGCACAGTTTGGACACTGACAGAGTGGGTGGCAGAGCAGGGCCTCGGACCGTAGCTCTCCTTCATCCTCCTCCTCCTCGTCTATCCACTCCAGCAGATAGCGCACCTGAAACACAGACACTCTTTAATGAGTTTCCTTTCTTTAAACCACGTGATCAGAAGGAGGTGATCAGCACTGAGGTGTAGACGATGCTGCTGCTCACACAACTCACCATCTCCACGTCACCATCGGCTACAGCTCGCAGCAGCTTTTCCACCTGTCAATCAAACACACAGCATCAGACTGCAAGCACCAAAGCAGCTTCTGACGTCTCCAACGCCTTTTTTACCAACTCCAGTTCCAACATTAAAATGTCAATAAAAACTGAACTGAATGACTTTCAGAAATCAGCATTTTATTCAAAATTTTATTCATGGACAACATCAATGCTGAAACTAAGACATTTTATCATTTCAAGGAAAATATGAGCTCATTTGAATCTGATGGCAGCAAAATGTCTGTAAAAAGTAGTTCCAGGGTGATGTTCGGCACAGTGTAAAAAGTAGTTCCAGGGTGATGTTCAGTACGGTGTAAAAAGTAGTTCCAGGGTGATGTTCGGCATGGTGTAAAAAGTAGTTCCAGGGTGATGTTCGGCACGGTGTAAAAAGTAGTTCCAGGGTGATGTTCAGCACGATGTAAAAAGTAGTTCCAGGGTGATGTTCGGCACGGTGTAAAAAGTAGTTCCAGGGTGATGTTCGGCACGGTGTAAAAAGTAGTTCCAGGGTGATGTTCGGCACGGTGTAAAAAGTAGTTCCAGGGTGATGTTCGGCACGGTGTAAAAAGTAGTTCCAGGGTGATGTTCGGCACGGTGTAAAAAGTAGTTCCAGGGTGGTGTTCGGCGCGGTGTAAGAAGTAGTTCCAGGGTGGTGTTCGGCACGGTGTAAGAAGTAGTTCCAGGGTGATGTTCAGCACGGTGTAAAAAGTAGTTCCAGGGTGATGTTCAGCACGGTGTAAAAAGTAGTTCCAGGGTGATGTTCGGCACGGTGTAAAAAGTAGTTCCAGGGTGATGTTCAGCACGGTGTAAAAAGTAGTTCCAGGGTGATGTTCGGCACGGTGTAAAAAGTAGTTCCAGGGTGATGTTCGGCACGGTGTAAAAAGTAGTTCCAGGGTGGTGTTCAGCACGGTGTAAAAAGTAGTTCCAGGGTGGTGTTCAGCACGGTGTAAAAAGTAGTTCCAGGGTGGTGTTCAGCATGGTGTAGCATCTCTTCTTCTAACATGGCTGGAAATATCTGGGAAGTGAGGAGACCAGTTGCTGGAGTTTTAGGAGAGGAATGTTGTCACATTCTGGTCTGATGCAGGATTCTAGCTGCTCTACAGTCCTGGACCTTCATTGCTGGATTTTTGGTTTCATGACGCTCAAAATTTTTTCTATTGGTGAAAGATCAAGGGCCTCATTTATAAAGCTGACGTAGGAAGAAAACCCAGCGTACGCCAATCATAGTCGACCTTTGGCAGTTATGAAAACAAAACTTGACGGGAAAACTTTCCTATTTCCATGGCAACTCTGACCCTCCCGTAAGCACAAAATCTAGAAAAAAGGGAAACGACGACACCAACCGTACAGAATAAAATCAAGGAAATCACGACAACCCTACATCTGAGAGACTCTGCCTCTCTGAAATGCTCCTTTTATACCCAGTCATGTTACTGACCTGTTACCAGTTAACCGGAATAGTTGTCAAATGTTCCACCAGGTTGCTTTTGATTTGTACCAATTACTTTTCCATCCTTTTGTTGCCCCTTTTTAAGCACTTTTACAGATGAGTTGCTTCCATCAGATTCAAAACGAGCTATTATGTATCATGTAAAATGTCTCAGTTTTAACAGTCGATACGTTGCATACTGGAAATTAAATATAAAAGCCTATAAGAGCAAGTTGTTGCACGTGTTGGCTCGTGGACACAGTAACTTTAACTTGTGTCTCGACAACTAGACAAGCCAACAGCGGCTGTAAAGGTATGTCAGTCCCCCCCTGCTGTTGCTACAGGTGGTACTACCAGACATTAGTCCTGCTGATGGTCCTTTAACTGAACTGAAGTTAGTTTATGATGGGGTTTGGTTTTAAAACAGCTTTGCTTGGTTTCCTGTGCTGCGTTTTGCAGTCGTTCACCTCTCTGTGTCGGACTCTCTCTGCCTCCGGTTTGGGCTCAGAACCTAGAGAAGATGTGCTGGAGATGGATGAGCGACGGCTGCTGCAGTCGGAGGCCAGAGGGGAGCAACTGGGAGACTGACGAGGACAGGGAGGAAGAAGAGGAAGAGGAGGACAAAAGAGAAACACAAAGAAAAATTATAAAAGCATAGTAAAATCTTACCCTTTAACCCAAAATTAACAGCTTTTTTTTTACTTTAGTACTAAGTAATAATGATTTTATGTTTTTTTAACAAAGATCTGAATCAGATCAGTCCAAAGTCTTTAATAGGAAAGAAAAACTGCAGAAATGATCCTTTATCCTATTTCTTTATAAAGAAATTTATTTATGCTGCTCTGCTGCATCTGATTCTGACATTTACTCCAGAGTTTCGTCACAGTTACAAACAGTAACCAGGAATATAGAGTATTAATTATTAGTTTAAATCAACTAAAAAGAGCTTTATAAACACTACTGCTGAAAATATGACTTTTTTTATCTTTGGAAATCCTAACTTTCCACCGTCAAACAAAAGTACGAACAATCACTGAACCAAAACTCTTGGCCTTCGCTCTCATTCTGGTCTACAGATGGTGGCTCTGAACCTAAGAGCAGAACTTGGGAGAAAAGCTTTTAAATCCTTCCATTTGGAATAACTTCCAAACTGATTTGAAACGAACAAATCGGATGTCTCTGAAGGAGTTTAAGTTGAAGGGTTTGAAAAGAAATCTGCCTGTTTTTAAACCTCTTCAAAGCATTGAACGCATGCTGTATTTCATGTACCTGCTCACTTCCTTTTATCTGCTGTGTTGTAATAGCTGATGTCTATTTGTTATTTGGTATAAAATCAACTTTGCGGGTGTTCTGCCTTCTTGGCCAGCTCACTCTTTTTTATCTGGTTTTATAAAGAAGAAATAAAAAAAAAAAAAACTATAAAATCCATCACACGGGACAAAAGTCTACTCAGTCCATCCCATGTAGAACAGAGGCTTTATGAAGTCAACATCTAAAGTTCTTTTTTGGATTTTGGCTGCCATTTATTTTCTGTTTTGATGATCCCATATCACTTTAACTATATTTTAGGTATTTTTCTAAAGTTTTCTATTTAGCAAATCCATCAAGAGAGCAAATAAGACTCACATCTATCCTGCTGCATTGGTGGCCGTTCTGAGTGGTTTGCAACAACATGAGGATCTACAGGAGAAGAAAACACACGTATGAACAAAACATGGTAGTCCACTTATTTCACAGAGGTCATTGCAGTGAGTGTAGACCGAAGAAATGAACTCTGATCGTAGGGCTGGAGGATAATTCAATAACAATATATACGATCAACAGATGTGTGATGCGATAGAAAAAAAGGGTTGATAAAATGTTTCCCTTCCTTTTCATTTTAGCCTGTCATGTAGCTTAATGCTACAGTCATTACTTTCTCCCAAACAATGACAAACGCAGAGCCAGGCACATCTTTCACCAAGCCCCCGCCCCTCCCAGACCACAGAAGAGAGCATGTTGCAGCACATTTTTAATCCAGTTTAAACAAAATAACCGTTGACTTGTATTCATCTATGAGCGTTCCTGCCAGGACCAAGATGGCGACCGCGTTGACGTGTCGCAGCAGTGGACTGAGGCTGTCAGCGCATTGTCCACGTATATATGTCTATGTGTCTGATTTCCTTTCTGGCCCTATCTGAACTGCTGAGCTTGACGAGTTCTGGACGTCCTGGAAGACACAACGAACCCGCAGCGCAGCCGGAACACGGTGCACACACACCCGGAGAAGGTTGGGTGTGAAACTGGTAGTGTGCTATTGCCACCAAAACAAGCTATTCTGTTTATTTATTTATTTATTTTCATCAAAGAATTATTTAAATATTTTTTTAGCAGATTTTCCGGTCACTCTATTTATGTTTGTCAGTATTTATTGACGTTACTCAGGTCTTTTAAGTTGATTTCTTTTTCTTTTTTAAGAACGTACAGTTATGGTTAAAAAGGTGTGTTCATTATTAAAAGTAGGTCAATAAGCATTATCATAAAAAAAGCCAGGGCTGCACTTAAAACATATTTTTAATTTTTTTTTATAATTATCAGTATCGATCAATAAATGTTTTTTTAAATGTACATGCTTTCTATCTGTATTGTCCAGCCCTATCTGATTGCTTCACTTTCGAGTGATTCCTGGTTCGGTTCTCTTCCAAAGTGAAAACAAACAGACCACCAAGTGAACCAAAGAGAGGAAGTAACGTAGATCAACATGGTGGATATCTGGCTGCCTCTTCTTCTGCTCATTTTGGACAGATTTTGGTGAAAAACACTAGGTTTGAACACCAAATTAACAATAACAACCAGACTACAGAAATTTATTGCTGTTCCATTGTTTACTTGCAGTAAATGAGCGGTTTTCAATCCTGGCCAATCAGTGAGCTGGATTTTCTTCTTCTGTTTTCTTGGCCATTGGTTTTCCCAGGCAATATCCCCCCCTAGTGAGCAGTTCTTGTAGCTGCGTGACATTGTTCAGGTGGTTTGGTCTGCCTGAGTAAAGTGCGGGGTGAAAGCAAACCAAACCAAAAGAAGGTGAGAAAATTTTTCACAATTTCCCGCCCAATCGAACCGAGTCCCCTCCTCATGTGGATGTGCCTTAAAAGAGGTCAAAGTGAACAAAGATGTGCTTGGAGAGAAGCTTTGTGTTAAAATAATGACGAGCATCCGCAGCTGTTGTCATATTGTCACCTTTGTTTCTTTGCTATTATTACTTGTCAGATCATCTTCGCTCTACCTGGCTCGAGTTAACTGTCAACTAATCAGCATTTTCTTATCCCAGAGCACTGTTTCAGGAGCCTCAGCACAGAGTGGAGCATTGGTAGACTTCGCTCCCACAACCTGGCCGCTTAAACAAACCCTGAACATGAACATCTGAGTTCTGTGTAAACCAGTTTCCTGTCTGTTGGCCATGCACGTTTCTGACCTTAGAGTTGAGTGCACATTGCAGCGGTGACTCTTTGTTCTTGTTGAGGATGTGGGTGCTCGCTCCGTTTTCCAGCAGCACCTGGATGATCCCCTCGTAACCCCAGCGGGCCGCCATGTGCAGTGCGGTGTCACCTTTATCATTCTGCAGGTCCAGGCGGCACGTTTGCACATCGTAGTACACCAAGGCCTTCACACACTGACGAAACACACAGAGGCAACTTTTACACCAGGAAAAATCAGGAAAAATACAAATGAAAATTTTGAATAATTTAAAATTTCTATCCAAGAAATATCAGAATTTATCAGGTTCAAAATTTAAAAGAAGTTAAACCCAAACGTAAAAAAAAAAAACAAACAACCCATTTACAAAGCATAAAGACTCATTTAAACACAATCTGAAGGTCACATTTTCAGAACTGATCATCAAACGTTTGTTTGTTGCAGCAATGATAATGGTTGACATACGTCCTCATGTCCATACATGCAGGCGAAGTGCAGAGGCGTGTTGCCATTGTTGTCCTGAGCATCGGTGTTGGCCTTGTAATGCAGCAGCAGCAGCTGCACGACACAAAGAAAGAAAGACATTCAATCAGGTTTGTCTTTGTATGAAACATATAACTGCTGACATTTTACTAAATGACTCCAAAACATGTTCCTAGTTTGTATTCTTATTTTATCAGTTGTTAACTTGAGCTTTAACGTGCAGCAGGAGACAGAAGCTAAACATAGAAATAACTGATCTGACTGATCAAACTGTGCTTAGCAAAGCAAACTCCAGGAGGCGTCTGCGGCACAAAAAGGAAATACGGCCACTTCAACTTTCAGGTTTCTGAATGCGTGTGCACACAAGTCCGTTTATAAATCAGAATCATCTGTAAAGCGGGTGCATGTGAGGGGACGCCTTCCCACGCCCACATGGTGGCTATAAATGGTCAGGTGAATGTCTATAAGAGATATTCATTCCATGACGGCTCGGGAGGGAAAAACTTACAAGTAGAAGTGGAATTTTTCGGGGTGTGAGACAGAGATCCTGATGGACCACGTTGGAAAACGTAAAAATGTTTAATTGGTGGGCACGGCGTGGACGTTACTGGTGTCAGAGGACACGCCAGAGGCGGAGCTTAAAGATCCTCAACTTTAGTAATAAATTTTTTCTCTTCTTTGAAACTTTTTTTAATTAATTTTTTAAAACATGTTTAAGCGTTACAAAAAGAACATGGACAGATTGGCCAGGAAGTATTAGAAATAGTACATACTTGAGTACTGACAGGTAGATCATAAAATACAAGATCAACTTGGGAGAGTATTACAGTTGTGACAACACTATCTGTTGTCACATGGGTTTTACATATCCATGGCAGCTACGAGTCGATAGCACAAGGCCCAGACAATCAGGTAACGCATAAACACAAACAACACAGTTTTCTTGTAAAAGGGTGGAGAGGAAAAACAGACAAATAACAAAAACAAACAACAGCAGAGAGAGGGGGGGGGGGATCTGGGTTCAAGTACCGTCCATTTTCCAGTACTTTTCACATTTGTTTAGTCTGTCTCAAGAACAAAGCCACTCATTCCATTAAGCGGATTACTTTACCTATTTCTATCCTGTCAGACTGATGGAGGCTCTTTATTCAGCCGTTCCTCATTATTGCTTTCTCGCTTCCTACAAGCAATATTTGCAACAACGACAGTACGTCTTGTTTCCTCTGACCTAAAGCACACACAAGATCCAGACTAGTTATTAATCTGATCTCCTTTACAATTTCCAAGTTGGGGCTGTTACGACCCGACTCAGGGGTATGGAAGGGCGTAACAAAAAACACGGTGAGGACAGGTGGTAAGTTATAATGAAAGCACATTTATTTACAAATCACGTGAAAAGTGATGGACAACCTGTAAAACAAAATAAAGATGAGCTGGGGTTAGCGGACCTGCAGAAAGAAACAAAACAAAACCTATACCAAACACTCACCGAGTGCACACAAAGACACGACCGCAACTCGGTGAGGAAACTATAACCAAACAAAACAGCAGGCCCATAAACTAAAGTGACCGTCGTCACAACACAATAAAACACTAACCTAGCCCAGCACTAAAACAATCACCACAAAGTAAACTTAACACAACTAAACACTTAAAGCACCCATTGTGGAAAAGGAGGTGGTCGCGACACACACACACCCGGTGCACAACATGAGGGGGAGAGCGGCCGGAGCCATTCTGGCTTCTCCCCCTCCAGACCTGCCTCGGCTGCAGCCTTTTCAGCCTGAGCGTCCTCATGAGCTGCAGCCTGACTGGTCCAGAGGAATGTCAGTCACACAGGGAAGGGGACAAAGACGCTGGCCTTAACCACTCCGGGCAGCGCTCTGCAGCCCCTAATCAACACACAAACAGCCACAGCTGTCTATGACGAACAGGGCCGTAACACACCCCCCCCTAAAGTGTCAAAATCCTCTCAAGGATTTTGGCACAAAATAAAGTCAAAGAACACAAACAAAGAAAACACACAAACGAACACAAGTGGTAGCTGCTCTACACCCAGCCTGTGCCCCAAAACGTTCCCCACGGAGAACACGGACGTACGCCAAACCTTCTGGGACTACTCTACCGTCCCTGGCTAGGGACAACAATCTGGCAGGACCCATCCCGCTACTTACGCTCAAATAGTCCGTCTACCAAAAGGCTACCAATCCGCACAGCTGGCACACAAAACACAACACTACCACACCACAAATGAGGGGAGACAAGACACCCAGACTTGCCTCTTCCTCCAAAGGTGAGGGAAAAACAGGACTGCAGGCCAATCACACTAAAGTTTTCAACAATCGCTCACTTCGATTCCGAAGCTCACACACAACCTGACCAAATCAGTCCCTTACTCCAAACAACGAGCGAACCCTCCCGACAACACAACCGAAAGGGGCCGATGGCGAGTTCACCCCCGCCATGCTTCAAATAACAGGCTCACAAATAACCACGGAGCAGCAAAAGCATAAATAAAGGAGAGCGCCTGAACACGCGCAGCCTTCACAAGTCCGCACCGTCTACACCCCCACCAGGGTGTCAGAACCAGTGGCGGTGTCTCAGGGGAGGACTACAGGCACTCAACCTGCGTCACTCTCTCAACCTTTGAGAGGTACGTCCTCTGCCTCACGAAGGGTCGCCCCTAGGCCAGAGCGCCCTACACAGCTGCGGCTTAAAGTTCAGGTCACCATCACCTTTACACACACACATGCTCCTACTGGAGTCGTGGCCACAGCAGCTCCGAATGCCCGTCACCAGCATGGAGTGACTCACCCATCGACACCTTGCTCCACCGGAAGCTGCCAACCGGAAGCCCCTTCAAAATAGGCCCCTTCTTCATCCTTCAAGATGACATTAGAAGAAAATCTCCCGGACGAGCCCCCACTTCTTACGACCCGACTCAGGGGTATGGAAGGGCGTAACAAAAAACACGGTGTGGACAGGTGGTAAGTTATAATGAAAGCACGTTTATTTACAAATCCCGTGAAAAGTGATGGACGACCTGTAAAACAAAATAAAGATGAGCTGGGGTTAGCGGACCTGCAGAAAGAAACAAAACAAAACCTATACCAAACACTCACCGAGTGCACACAAAGACACGACCGCAACTCGGTGAGGAAACTAAAACCAAACAAAAGCAGCAGGCCCATAAACTAAAGTGACCGTCGTCACAACACAATAAAACACTAACCTAGCCCAGCACTAAAACAACCACAAAGTAAACTTAACACAACTAAACATTTAAAGCACCCATTGTGGAAAAGGAGGTGGTCGCGACACACACACACCCGGTGCACAACATGAGGGGGAGAGCGGCCGGAGCCATTCTGGCTTCTTCCCCGCCAGACCTGCCTCGGCTGCAGCCTTTTCAGCCTGAGCTTCCTCATGAGCTGCAGCCTGACTGGTCCAGAGGGGTGCCAGTCACACAGGGAAGGGGACAAAGACGCTGGCCTTAACCACACCGGGCAGCGCTCTGCAGCCCCTAATCAACACACAAACGGCCACAGCTGTCTATGACAAGCAGGGCCGTAACAGGGGCACTCCTAAAAAACATGGAAATGACCAGCTGATGAACCCCCACACAGCCTCCAACAGTGCCCATAGTCAGACTTTTTATGTTGGAGCTGTTTCATTTTGGGCTTTATGAAGTATGTGGGTAGATATGTTCTACATGTATTTAACCAAGCATCCTCTATAAGTGTCATATTGGTGTCCTTTTTTTACATCTGAGTTCATTGTATAACGTTAAAAGTCAGTTTTCTAACTGTAAAAATTAGATCTTGGGTCCAAGGGGATAATTGTATTTAAATATTTTTAAGGAGAGTTTTCAGCCATTATAGATTGAAGTTGTATGTTTATTTGATTTTGTTCTAGTTCCTTCCATTTTGCCTCGTACTTGGAGTAACAGGCAGATCAGGGAGTGCATCTGGGCTGTAGCAATCCTCCAAACTGGGCAAAGACATCCCACCATTATCTCTAGAAAGCTGCAAAGTCTTAAGTCCCTGTTCTTTTTAAGCCAGATAAAAGTGGAGATCTTTCTGTTCCCTACACTGAATTGTTTAGGGGTATTACAACGGGCAGTGACTGAAACAAGAAGAGCAGTCTGGGTAATATATTCATCTTAATAATTCCAGTTCGGTCATAGGCAGTAAAGGTCAGTTATGATATCATCCGTTATGGGATGTACCTGTAAATTGTTATTAGGTATTGTACTCCTAAATAATTAATATGTTCGTATTCCACTTAAATTTGCCACTTCAGGAAATGTCCTGGATCATAATTAAGTGTAAGAGTTTGAGTTTTATGTAAATTTAATTTGTTTGCCGGAGTATAACCCACATTTTTTTAAGCAAAGATAACAACTTCGGCAGGCTTTTATTGGGTTAGTAAGAGTCATTAGGACGTCGTCTGCAAACAGGCAAATCTTTTATTCTGTATTTTAATCCATACCCCTGTGATATCTTTGTGTTCCCGGACTGCCTGAGCCAACTGGTTTCTATAAACAGAGCAGAGTGTGGGACTAAGTGGACATCCTTGTTCCTCGCAGTGGTGCTGAAATGAGCAGTTTTCTGTGCATTAACACGGGTCGCTGCTTGACAACATGCCAAACCGACAGAACACCGGTGTTGCTCCTAACTGTTGTTAACACATTTTCTTCCTGTAAGATTACATGGAAAACTATGAACGCAATATGAAAAATATGTTTATCATTTTATTATCAAACCAAACAACCCGAATCCTAATTGAATCAAATTGTGAGGTACCTAAGATTGCTCACCCTTATCTGAGAGGCTGGACCTAACCTGACACTCACCCACTGTTCCAGCCAAGAGAACCGATCTACAGAGTCCAAAAAGACATCGTCACCAGAGTATGCAGCTAAAACATCTCATTAAAAACCCTGAACAGAGCATGAATCTGAGGTGTGGTGTGTTTTAAACCCAGACTGTGTGTGCACCGAAGGAGGACATCAGATCAGTTTAAGCTAGAAAGGAAGCTTAGAGACAGGCCTGAAGTTGGAAAATACAGAAGGGTTTAAACCTGATATCTTCAACAGGGACTGCACCACAGCATGTTTAGTGTTTTAGCAACATACTACTGGGTGGAACTGATGTAAATTACAGTGAGAACGGAGGGACTCAAAGACCTGAACACGTCCTTAACCCATTAAAGTCACAAAGAAAAAGCAATAGAAAATGTTTATTTGCATTTTCCTTTTAGTTTGAACAAGAAGAATCAATGTTTTTTTTTTTAAATTAATGGTTGAGATGACAAACTACGATGGTAACAGTTAATGAAATGCAGGCGCATTTCCAGAAAAGATCATTTATTCATCCCCGCCAGTGTTTGCCATAATCAAGCACTCTCACTACCATACAAAACCACAACATGACACCATGACAACAGTAAATACAATAAGTTAAAAACTACTACCAATAGTACTGAATGGCACATTAACACGATGTCTTATAGCGGCCGGGATAAATGACCTCCTGAGCCTCTCTGTGCTGCAGCATATGGAGAGGAGTCAGGTTAAGAAGATGAACAGGGAGTAAACCAGATAATTTTATACTGAAAACCAGCTGATTCAGTAACTAACTCATGATTCTTTAGTATCTTAACAGTTAAAATGATATTAAACTAGCAGAGCTTTCATTGCACATTTGACCTGATGCAGCTCAGCGATGAGTCAAAATAACACGACAACCTTCATTCCTGTTTCAAACACTCAGCTGTTACCACCACAGCAAAGTAAAACATCACGTTTACCAACCAGTAACATGGAGGAAGTGAAACAAGGTGTGTGTTGGTGTGTGCTTACAGAGACTCCCTGGAAACCTCGCTGACAGGCCAGGTGCAGCGGGGTGAGGGCGTGGTAGTCCGTGGCATTAACTTGAGCTCCTTTACGCACCAGCACGTCAATGAGCTGGGCCTGTCCTGAAACAGTGAACACACAGAGGCTCGGTTGGTCATTTCCACCTGTTATGACTTTTGTTGGCCAGTTGCAGCTTACCATAGAGGGCAGCAACGTGCAGCGGAGTGTAACCTCTGTCATCTCTGGAGAACGGTGTGACGATGGACAAGTCATTCAGTCGCCTGAAACACAAAAACAACAAGAAGGACATGTTTAAAAGACTCATTCTTGTTTTCCCCAAAATGTTTTATGAAGTTTTTTGTTATAGAAAACAAACATTCATAAAGCAATCTCTAAACTTACACCCTGAACCTCACCGGACAGCATCAATTCTTAGTACATATACTGTATCAGTCATAACAAAGTTATCTCTATACAGATAAGTCCATTATAAATTGTAAACATGGTGTCCAGATATTGTAAAAGTCTTCAATCTTTCCTTTCGCCAGGTACATCAATGTTTCCAGAGTAAGATTATAAGTCATTTCTTGGATCCATTGATTAGTGGTGGTATGTCTTTCCACCTTCGGCCTGCAGCAGGCAGAAATTTAACAGCTTTCTTTTACTTCCGTGTTGTTGGATCTGTTCAGGGAAAATGTGAAAAAAGCCTAATTTTGCATCCACTGGAACAACATAATTGTTTAATCTTGAAATTAATTCTCGTTCCAAAAAGTCTGGAGTTTCTCACAGTGAAACAGAGTTCCCTTCTCTTTATTAGAATAACACAAACATCAGGAATGCTAGAATTAAAGTAGTGTAATTTTACTGAAGTAATATATGTTCTAAATAGCCGTTTATACTGTAATAGTTTGAATCTTGTAATAATGGTTTTGGTTTGACCTGCAGGACCGGCCTTTCCCCATCTCCTATGCAGTCTAATAAAGGGAGTTGTAGAAGCTGCCAGCAGCACATGATACAATTTTGAAAGAAGACCTTTATTATGAAGATGGTTCATTGTAATATTTTCAAAGGTGGCCACTGAAGCATGGAAGTCCTGTGTGGCGGCACCGCGGTGGGCAGAGTTTCACAGTGAGCATTTTAAGCACACCGCGGTCATAAGGAAGGTATAGAAAGAAAGACATAATCTTGGGTGTTTATTGTTCCATAAGAATCTTTTTTCATATGTTTCTGTAACGCAGAAAAAGTGTCTGGAAGAGGAAGTTCAATAGACTGAAAAAAATTTAAAAACAAGATGGACATTTAATTTAAAGAGTAATTCGTTCCCGATCACTGAAATGGGCAGTGAATTCAATTTTTCTGGGGAATCTGACACAATTGTAACGAGGGGTCATAGTCGGTGGGACACTGACTAATCCCTGGTGTACTTTAATTCCTAAATATGTGAAACCCTTCACTGGTGAATTTTGGGGTTCGGGATAAAGAACTTATAGAACAGTTACAGGGCACTTTTTTCTAGTCACACCTATAAACAGAGAACGCCCCAAATTTATAAGACTTTGCAGGGACTTATTTAAGTTTGTTAAAAATAGGTTGATCGTTGGAGCTTGAGTTTGTCGACCCATATGAAGTCATTTAATCCAATTAATATATTTTTCTCAAAAACTAAATCTATTCAATCCTATCAAAAGCCTTTTTGGCATCTAATGATAGAAGCGCACAGTCACTTCCATCTTGTTTGATAAATAGTATAAATAACCTACGAGTATTGTGGTACATGTCTACCCAGCACAAATCCATCCTGGTCATTAGTAATTAAAGAGGATTTACATAATATTAAAGATATGGAGCGATATGAACCCATTTCCAAGGGAAATTTACCAGGTTTTAACAGAACTGAAATAGCTGCTGATCTCAACAAGGGTGGGAGACCCATTTTGATTTCCTATGTTGGGAGTTGAAGTTTATTCAAAAGAGAAAAAAAGCTTTGTTTTCCTGTATTATCTGGATAGTCTGTGGTGTTGACCGTGTTAGTTTCGTGTGGACGTTTTAAATGGCAGCCATCCGAATTTCTGATTTTTAGGATGGAATAGTCTTCTTTCGATCGCTCTTAAGTTCCAAGAAGTGATTTAACAGTTATTAAGCTCGTCTTTTAAAGTGTTCCTGTAGAAATCTCTGCGAGCCAAGTTCATGCATCCTGTCACCAAGCTGCTATGACAAGAAGTCTAAACTAGTCATTTAAAAGACTAGTTACAGAATAAATCGACTGACAAGTCTGTTTTTGGGCAGTAGTTTCTATTGGTTTAAAATGATTGAAAAAAGTTCTCCATGTCATGCCCAACGTTAATTTAAAACTTTATATGTTGCCTGTCTAAAACTTTGGTAAAACTTCAGTTTTGTCCTGGTTAAGCTGTAGGAAATTCTCTGCCATCTATGACTTTATATCTAAAATGCAGTTTAAAAGGACGTTAACTGGATCCAGGTCATCAGGAGACACAGCGTTGTAGAGCTGTGTATCATCAGCATAGCTGTGGAAATCAATGCCGTGCCACCGGATGACATTCCCAAGATGCTCTGTGAGATAGGAGTAAAACCAGATAAGAAGAGTCCCCGAGAGGCCCACCAGACTGTGTAATATTATCTGGTGATCTACTGTATCAAATATGGCTAATATCCAGCAGCACTGGGACAGAGGCTTTTTGTGAGAGTTCACGCTCAAAGAAACCATAAAATCTTTTTAAAAGCTATGTAGGAATGGGATCTAAAAGGCAGGTTGTTGGGAGAAAACTCAACCGAGCATCTTTGCATCAGACATGTTAAAAATCAACATTTTGTTGAGATAAAGGCTGAAGCTAAAAGCACTGATCTTTCTTCTGAAGTGGTCTGCAAAGTCCTCACACCCAGTGTTAGATGATGGAATGAAGACTTGTGAAATAGTTCACTATGTGAACTAATGACAATCAAGCCAAGACTTGAGAAAAGGCTTGGTCACCATTGATCTGTGTGTTATTTCTACAAAGTTCCGTTAGTAAAACATTCTGTTTAGTTGTTTTGGTAGGCCTTTATGGTGATATGTCTATTGTTGCATTTATTTTAGATCATTTTAGCCTCATAATCTGACAACTGAGGGCTTCTACATGCATTTGTACATAAAAAAACAACAACAGGCAAGCCAAAAATAGCACAGAATGGCTTGGAGCTTTAATGGTTAAAGAGCCGTACGAGACAAAAATGTAAGTTTCACATTTTAATAGTATTACCCAGGAAAAGGAAGGACAGGGCCTTAAGTGTATTCTGTGTGGTTAGTAAGTGGGAAGTGAAAAAGACAACTGCTTTTTGTTCCTGAATTGCAGCTCTGATGCAAAAGAAAAATGAAAAACAGGAAAAGGTACAAGTCAGAACGGCGTCTTCCGCATTTCTTCTATGCTGTATGACGATATTCTGTTTGTGTGCTGTCTGACAAAGTCTATTTGTTAAATGACGTGATGCTAACATGATGATTTTATCCACATTAACTCACAATCATATGTCAGTAATTCTGCCCCCGGTTTTATTCTCTGTGTGTTGTGACAAAGCCTTTGATGATGAAGAGTGTGATTGTTAATGTGGATGCTGACCCAGATAGCTGGATGTCACAGAGGACACAGGAACACAGGGGGGTGACACATCCTGACGTCCTCATCGCCTTCGCTTTCACTCAACAGACGTTTCACCTCAGCTCATTTCCATTAGCTATGTGCTAAAACACACACATAAAAATGAGATAATTAATTCTAGAAATTCAGGAAATGTTCTGAACACCATGACGTTGTTTCAGAGAGCAGCACTGGTGGTAAAATCACTGCTGTGTCTGAAAAGAACAAACATCATAAACATGATTATAAAAAAAATTACTACCTAATTTAAAAATATCAAAGAACAAATCAAAGATGAGCAAAAGCTGAAATGATGCAACACAAATCTGCCAGGGTCGGGTCGCAGCAGCAGCTGCCTAAGCAGGGAAGTCCAAACTTCCCTCTTCCCAGCCACATTCGCCAGCTCGTTCAGGAGGGGGATCCTGAGGCGTTCCCAGGCCAGCCAAGAGATGTAGTCCCTCCAGCATGTCCCGGGTCTTCCCCAGGGTCTCCGCCCGGTGGGATGCGCCCAGAACACCTCACCAGGGAGGCATCTTAACCAGATGCCCGAGCCACCTCATCTGGCTCCTCTTGATGTGGAGGAGCAGCGGCTCTACTCTGAGCCCCTCCCGGATCACCGAGCTTCTCACCCTATCTCTAAGGGAGAGCCCGGCCACCCTGCGGAGAAAACTTATTTCGGCCGTTTGTATTCGCGATCTCGTTCTTTCGGCCACTACCCACAGCTCATGACCATAGGTGAGGGTAGGAACATAGATCGACGGTAAATCGAGAGCTTTGACTTGTGGCTCAGCTCCTTTTTCACCACGACAGACCGATGCAGAGTCCGCATCACTGCAGACACCGCACCGATCCACCTGTCGATCTCCTGCTCCATCCTTCCCTCACTCGTGAACAAGACCCCGAGATACATGAACTCCTCCACTTGGGGCAGGACCCTATTGCAGACCCGGAGAAAGCACTCCACCCTTTCCAGCTAAGGACCATGGTCATCCCAGCTGCTTCACACTCAGCTGTGAATCGCTCCAGCGAAAACTGAAGATCATGGCCCGATGAAGCCAACAGAATCACATCATTCACAAAAACCAGAGATCCAATCCTGAGGCCACCGAACCAGATCCCCTCAACACCTCGGCTGCGCCTAGAAATTCTGTCAATAAAAGTTATGAACAGAATCGGTGACAAAGGGCAGCCTTGGCGGAGTCCAACTCGCACTGGAAACGATTCTGATTTACTGCCGGCAATGTGGACCAAGCTCTGACACCGGTCAGCTCCTACAAGCGGGTCCGGCACTCCATACTCCCGGAGTACCCCCCACAGGAGTCCCCAGGGAACACGGTCGAATGCCTTCTCCAAGTCCACAAAGATGTAGATTGGTTGGGAAAACCACACTGCTCCTCCTCAATCCGAGGTTCGACTATCCGACGGACCCTCCTCTTCAGCAATAGACCTTACCGGGGAGTGTGATCCCCCTGTAGTTGGAGCACACCCTCCGGTCCCCCTTTTTGAAGTCTGCCAGTCCAGGGGAACTGTCCCCGATGTCCACTAGATGCTGCTGAGGCGTGTCAGGAAAGACAGCCCTACAGCATCGAGAGCCTTGAGGAACTCTGGGTGAACATCATCCACCCTTAGAGCCCTGCCACCTAGGAGCTTTATAACAACCTCAGCAACCTCAGCCCCAGAGATAGGAGAGCCAGCACCAGCTACCCCAGACTCTGCTCCCACGTCAGAAGATGTGTTGATGGGATTGAGAAGGTCTTCAAAGTATTCCCACTGACCCACAATGCCCCGAGTGGAGGTCAGCAGTACGCCACCCCCACTGTGATGGATTGATGGAGCACTGCATTTCCCTCTCACCCGAGTCCCCAAGACATGCAGCCACAAGTCCGATGATACGACAACAAAGTTTTTCATCGAACTGCAGCCTAGAGTGTCCTGGTGCACATGTGGACACTCTTATGTCTGAACAAGGTGTTTGTTATGGACAATCCATGACGAGCACAGAAGTCCAGCAACAAGTCCCTCCAGGTCTGCCTGTCATTGCCCACATGAGCATTGAAGTCCCCCAGCAAGACACGAGGGAGTCCCCGGAAGGAGGGCTCTCCAAATCCCCCTCCAAGGACTCCAAAAAGGGTGTGTACTCTGAACTGCTGTTCGGTGCATAAGCACAAACAACAGTCAGGACCCGTCCCCTCACCTGAAGGCAGAGGGAGGCTACCCTCTCGTCAACGTAAAAGCGCCAAGTCGGGGGGCAATGAATATGCCCCCACCTGCTCGGCACTTCTCACTAGGACCAGGTGTTTGCCTCTGTGCCTCACCTCCAGGCCTGGCTCCACAGGGGAGCCCTGGTGCCCACATTAGGGCAAGGGAAACCTGAATCCATAGTTTTCAGTCATCATAGGGGTCTACTGAGCCACACTTTGTCTTGTCCCTCCCACAGAGATCTGTTGTCCATGGGTGACCATGGCCCTGACAACATAGCTCCTAGGACTGTCAGGACACGCAAACTCCACCACCACAGGTAGGTGGTGGTTAATTTAATTTAATTTAATTTAATTTAATTTAATTTAATTTAATTTAATTTAATTTAATTTAATTTGTGGGCTCATGTTAATTACACACATAAAAAATTTTATGAAAAATACTTTTGTTTGGTCCCTTTTAATGAAACAAAGCCAATAACATAATAACTTGTATTATCACATTATCAGCTGATTTTTTTCATGATAGCATAGCATAATAGCCTATTACAGTACTGGCCCAAAGTTTGATCACATTATTGGCAACGTATTAGACTTTTAGCCATTATTATTGATTATTATTTATTATTGGTTGCAAAACATAATGTGTGTTGATTTAGCTGCATACAGACAGATACGGATTAATTTGTGCTGCGGCATCAGGTTTCCATCAGAGGAGCTGGAAGATGAAGGTATGAACCCTGATTCGTGTCTGGTAATCGTGTTAAAGTGGCTGATGAATTTTGGGATGCAGCTCACCTCAAACAGAGAGTGGGTGGGTGTAGCAGCGTTCTGAGCCAGCAGACTCATCCTCTCCTTAAACAGAGCCTTGTCACTGAGCTCCCCTGAGACCTGAAGACAAAAACAGAAATGTCCTCTCAGTACTTCCTTCATTGTTTGAGACAACTACACATCACTGGTATTGCTGTGTGTCTCACAGAGGGCGAGTCCTGCAGCTTCCCCAGGTTGATGTACTCCACGGCTGCCTCGAAGGTGCTCAGACAGTAGCTGAGCTCATCTTTGCTGGAGTGGCTGAAGCAGAAGTTCCTGATGTAGCTCAGGTTGGCCATCCTGATACACACACAGGACAATTCAATCATCATTCACTTACGCAGCTAGAAAACATTTCATTAGCCGCTCTGACACAGAGGTCAGTAAATCAAGATTATCTTTACTCTCTGTAAATTTAACTTAATACATGAAAGCTTAATTAATAAGCTTTGATTGGATTAACGTCCACTGGCAGATTAACTGTACACGCAGTCATGTTTTAGAGAATAAGAATCAGGAGTTTTATATTTTATCCTGCCCAGTAACATCAGCAGGGCTTGTTCTGTTCACATTTAGGTTAAAGAGAAACTGAAAACAGTAAATCACACATCACCGAACTCAAAATGAGGATCTAATAACTCCGTACTACCGATGACAGCAGGTGAGACAAGATGAGAAGTCAGGTTAAATGAAACCCTGTGAAATAATAAAGACTCCTGACGATACAGGCTTTCCAGCACAGCGTCTGTAAGTTACACAGCTGAGTGAGAGAACACTGAACACAATTCTCAGCCTCGCACTACAACATCAAACATAACGACACCATCTCAGGCTGCGTAATGTGGTGGTGAATCAGAAATGTTGATATGAGCGTCTGGTTGAACCAGAGTCGCACACATGAAATAAACTGAACGCATGAAGTTGCTGCTAGATTCAAAAATATTTGAGAAACACACACACACACACATAAATGTATATATATATATATATACATATGTGTGTGTATATATATATATATATATATATATATATACATATGTGTGTGTATATATATATATATATATATATATATACACATATATATGTATATATATATATATAAATATGTATATATATATAAATCCTAGAGATGGTTGTGTGTGAAAATCAACAAAAATCTACCAACAACCATGCCACGTTTAAGTCACTTAAATCCTCTTTCTTCCTCATTCGTATGCTCGTCTTCATCATGTCAACATGACTAAATGCTGTTGTTGTTGTTGTTGTTGTTGTTGTTGTGTGATTGGCCAATCAGATATTTGTGTTAACAGCAGGTGAACAAGGTGACCTGATGATGGTGACTTCAGTATTGAACTCTTTGAAGTAACTACTGAGGTAGAAAGCTGTAAACAAACCTGAAATATATCTATATGTCTAATGTTGTCAGACCAGCCTTTTCAAACAGGAACACCACTCTTTTAAAACTGGAGAACTTTCTAGAAAACCTCAAATCTTTTAGTTTCAGGCTCTGAGGAAAGTGGAAATGCAAAATAAAAAATCCTTCAGAAGGGTAAAATTTCAGCTTTAAATGGCAGCTTTGTGTATATGATAAAAACTGATGTGATTACATAATAGAATAGAACTTTATTGTCACTGCAACAAAAGTGCAACGAAATTACAAATTACAAAGGCTTCATCATGGCTGGAGAAGCTGGATAAGGTTATCACCTGGATGGTTTTCCGGCATGCTGTGTTTCATTTCTCACAGTAAAAAGTCAATCATTCTCCTTGCTCACCAGTTGGGGATTTCCGTTTTCACCAGTAGGTAGAGGACAACAGAGAGGAGGTCGTCTGCGCACACAGCTTCTATACTGACTGCAGAAGAAGACAGAAGAAGGTCATGAAGTAACAGCTGTTCATTCAGCCGTCCTGCCTTCAGCTCAGGGTTTGGCTGACACTGCCACACACTCGTCCTCTGTCCAAACCAAATGACTAAATTGGCGTCCTGACAAACATGAGTTAGGAGTGGATAGTGGCAGTCTGCAGGGAGACAGTGCTGCTGCTGTGAGCCAAGTTTCTGCAAAGTAAACCGGACAAACACATTAGCAGCTGACAGTCGGTACTGTGGAGTCTGCTAATGTGTTTACAGAGTTCAGTCGGCCTGCTGGACGCTGACTGGCAGACTCACTATGAACTGACAAAATATCACTGACACCACCTCTTCCATATTTAATAAAAGTAGTTTACTTACACAAATAAGCAGAGAAAAAGAGAGACTTCATACAAATGTGATTTAAGTCTATTAGATCTTCAGAGCAGTTTTCATCCGTTTAGTTTGAAGCAGTTTCCAGAAATGTGTGAAAGCAGATCTGGAAGTTACACCAGGGAAAGGTCAGTTTTCCAAAACTTTCTGAGAATATACACAAGATTTAAACTGAAATATATTTTTATCAAAGCATTGTGCAAAGGAGAAAAATCCGGCCTGTTGGGAAGTGAAAATTAATCTGCCTCGCCCTTCAACTGCTGCCCTGAACCTAAAACAAAGTCTTAACACTTAAAACTCCAAGCTTTGCTTTTTTTGTATATATAAAATACATGTAGTCACCTTCCAGACATTATTTTTTCAGGACAGCCTCAGTTGTCAGATTGTAAGACTGAAATGATGTAAAATGAACGTATCAATAGATATAGAGACATCATTATTATTATTAGACTAGATTTATTTTCATTATTAGGTTATAAAGGCCAAGCAAAACAAGAAAACAGAATTTAAAACTAACAGAACTTTGTGGAAATAACACACAGATCAACAGTGACCAAACCTTTTCTCTGAGTAAAGACTACATTCTGTGGCTAGACTGTAAACCTCCTGGATAGGATGTAAATGCCTGGAAAACTTCTGTAGATCACCTAAAGGGCAAACTATCCATCACAATTTACCCCACAGAGTTACACACTACCATTACTGGGCAGTTGCTGACAGTATGAGTGATAGCACGCAGGGGCACAGGAGATTTTTAAGGGTTTAGAGTTTTAAGGGTTAATCCTCAAAAAGGTTAAACCACACATGTACACAGCCAGCATGTGGAGTATTTACCAGTCCGTCGAGTTGTCTGGGTAGCAGTCAGGACAACTCTGCGAAGACAGAGCAGTTTGAGGAGGGGGGACGTTTGCTGGTTCAGCTGACTCAGCTCTCGCTTCGCCCGAGACAAGTTTATACTACAGAAACACACGAACACGAGCAGACAACAGAAACACGAGTCAGCAGAGCAGTTTCAAACGAGCATGAATACATAAAGTTAGCTTATTCAGCACAGATAAATAGGACTTAGATTTCCTCCTGAGTGGATCATTTACCAAATTTCTTTACTAAAACTAAACCACACCAAATCTAAGACGATCCATTTCAGATCTTTTACCCTGGAATCTATTTTGGTCGTTACATACTTTTGATTTTGCCTTCATATCCCACATAGAAAATGTTAACCATCTGCATGTTTGCTACCACAACTCCCCCTATATGATCTCATCTTTTTTTCCCACTTTATTAAAATATTAAGATAAAAATTTAGCAGAAATCATCAAACCAAGATGAAGGCCAGTAGGATAAGCTGATCTTACCACTTTTTTCTGTGACAAAGAACGAGGAATTCAGTGGAAAGAACAGAATTCCTGACAACCCCATCCCACTGTTTCACTCAGACTCCATTTTCTGTGCCATCAAATGTAAACGATCACATGTCCAATTTTACACAGTCTGTCAACACCCAATAAAAACTGGGAGACAGTTCAACACCTGGACTCTGGAGTAAAGTTAGAAGTGCTCCACGTGGTTTATTTGTTACAGCGTTTTATGAGGTGAAAGTGATCCGATCATGCTGGTGTGATCATGGACCTATAATGGCAAGATCAGACTCAACAGATCAACCTCTTCAGGGATATAAGTCAATTAAAACATATTTACATATTTTTTTACATTTTTCCATCAGGATCCTGTACTTATATTTTAGAAATGAGATGTAGAATAAAGTGGTGTGATTAGAAATGAATGAATTAAAATGGGAATAGCATCATGAAATGAATAGGAAATAAAAGATGGCGGTCACGGCTGCTCTTGCGTACTGACCTGAACTCAGGTTTTACTCCCAGATCTTTCTGCTGGAGATCCTGCAGACTCCTGGTAGTTTTGTTGAAGGCAGCATCCTGTTGAAAAGTAGCAAAACAGACTTCAGAGAAGATCTGTGGAGTTGGAAAGGTGATAATAATTCAAAACACCTCTGACATTAATGTTCTCTTCCAGACTGACAAATCCATTTTCATCCATCCATTTTGTTGGTGCTTATCTGGGTGGGGTTGTGGGTGCAGCAGTCTAAGCTGAGAGATGCAGTCCCTCCAGCGTGTCCTGGGTCTCCCCCGTGGTGAGGTGTTACGGTCAACAAAAGGCATCCGGGAGGCCTCCTGACCAGATACTTAAGCCACCTCATCTGACTGAAGGAGCAGCGATTCTATCCTGATCTCCTCCTGGATGACCGAGCTTCTCACCCTACCTCTAACCCTCATTTTCCACTGAGTCCATGTGCGCCATGCTACGGCGGCCACTCGGCACAAGGTTTTTATTATGAAAATGACTGGAAGCCTTCACACTGCTCCCATGTCTGATTTTGTGCATCTGAACTGATGCGCTTGGCGTGTTCTGGATGCGTGCTCCATCAAAAATAGACTCTGCATGTATGTTTAGCAGACAGCCGCGACAAGGCGCTTCTGTCACACACACCCTGATGTGAACCAAACCAATGACTGAAACGGCCACAAATTCGGCGTACATGGACCCGGTGGAAACTGGGGGTCTGGGAGAGTCCAGCCACCCTGCAGAGGAAACTTATTTCGGCTGCTTGAAGATCGACTGATAAATGTTTACCATAACAGACTAGGGTTGTCACGACACAAAAACTTCCAACTCAGTACCGATAAGTATCTGAACTAGACCCCTTGAACTCCTCCACTTGGGGCAAAACCTCATTCCTGACCCAGAAAAACACTCCATCCTTTTCCTGAGGCCACCAAACCAGATCTCCTCAACACCTCGGCCGTGCCGACAAATTCTGTCCATAAAAGTTATTAACAGAACTGGCGAATACAGTATGAGCAAATATAAAGTAAATATCTTCAATCTGTTCTCACTGAGATTCATGTCATGTAGGACTTTGATGGACAGTCATTTGTTTCAACCTACAGAATGCCATCTTTAGAAAACCCCATGCATCATGGAATTATTAACTTTGTCATGGTGATCAGAGCTGCTGGATCACTACGATGCATCAATGGTTGCATTGTTTTCATTGGAAACAGCTCATGGTGTCAACTAAACTAGATCCTCTTCCTTTCTCTCCATTCATCCCAGATGAATGAAAGAATTAAAAGAAAGCTGCAGCATGTGAGATTACTACAGTGTCAGAATCAAGATATGTGTTACTTCACCTGGAACATCAGAAAATGCAAATGATTATCTCCTCCTAAAAGAAAACCACATTACTTTCAATGAAAACCAGAGGACAGCAGCCCAGTTCATCGAAGTAAAGTTAGTGAAGCAGTCGTTGGAATTAGTAAAGGAGTCCCAAGAATGAGCAAAGTAGTCACAGGAACTAGTAAAACAGAATCTGACCAGGAAATGTGCAAAAGTAGAAGATAAAAATATTAAACCTCATCAGTTTTCCTGATGTTTTAATAGAGGTGTTTACGAAGGGAAATATCAAGGAAGCCATCGGCCAATGATGATGATGATGATGATGATGGATGCCTCGATCAATGGTCAGAGTCAGGAGAATCCAGGGATAGCCCCCACACCCAGAAAGAGGTGAAGCCCAAGATAATATACCACAGGAAGAGTGAATCCTTCACTATAAAAGCCCTTCATCTCCATGGAAACCAGCAGGTCCTTCATGATTCATTTCAAACAAAGGCAGGGTCATAGGAGAACACGTTAGCAGAGTTTTTAGAGGTGGGATAAAACATCTGGACACAAAACAGCAAAACCAAGACATGGTTTATTTTGGCTGCTAGCTCCCAGACTTTTTGTCCCACAGTGATGAGACATCTTAATAATCAGTTTCATGTGACTCTGTGTTTGTGTGGTTTGCTTGAAGTGGAGAAATTAGTAGAAGCTCTAAAGTGGACTTTGCTGTTCTCACGTTTCTGTTACACTCTCATGTAACTGCTTGGGGTTTGGACTGTGTTTGGTTTGGATGCCAAAGCTTGGTGACATTTTATTATGACACATGTTAGGATTGCTGCTTCCTAGTGTGTGCAAGCATCTTACGCACTGCACGGCTCTCATGCAGGAGGATCTGTGATGAAGTTAAAACAGTTTATCAACATGAAATTTAGCAACCGGATGAGTTTCCACCCACCTGGCTGGCTTCAAGGGTTCCCACAAAGTTAAAGATTAAATCATGGATACCATGATGAACATATATCTGAAAAAGAAAAACAAAGACTGAGTTTAATGATCTGATTATCAAGGATCTGGGGACTGTAAATCCAATAATCTGTTTAGATGAAGAGCTTAAAATTCATGTGGTTACTGTGTGATGTGGAATTTGTTTTCATGTTATCGATCATTTTATCTCTTTAAATTCACTCTGGTGGATTTTTATGTTTACACCAACATACTTCTTTGTGGTCCTAGTTACTAAAAAGCAAGCGTCAGCCTGACTGTAAAAAACAACTCTGAATGAAGTTACCTCCACGGCCTGTTTGAGAAGAGTCATCTGAAGTTCCTGCTTTGCCAGGAGTTTCTGTGGGGAAAAAAACAAAACCAGTAAATGTACAGATCAGCATTTGTCCCTGCCAATTCATTTTCATGCAGCTCCTCTTCTTAACGTGCAAACTGCAGAGTCACAGATGTGACATGTTGTGGTTTAACAAGCAGCCACAACAAATTAGTCACACGAGGATGTTCATTTAAAAAGATGCAGAAGTGTTTCTGACAGTATCAGTAAAGGAAACACATACCCTGCTGTTTCATCCAACAGCTTGTGTTTTTCCTCGTACTAAACTGGAATTAAATTTTCTATGAGGTGTAGTTTGACAGTTTGGTCTGGTTTCTTAGCAGACAGGTGTAGCTCTGGAGCAGCTGCATGCCAGACTTTCACTTTAACACTGACACCCAGAGATCCTAAAGGTCAGACTAAAACATCCTCTTCTTGGCAAACTCTGAATTTTAGGGTTGTGTCAATAAGACGATGATCTAAACCAGTAAACAAAGATCATTAATAGCATAGCATTTCTTACTGGATGAGTTGTAATATCAACAAATAATCAGCCTTGAAACTGGATTATTCTTTAAACTGCTGCACATGATGCACAACTGACTAACTGGAAATAACTCCATATGACTCCCATTTATTTGTGCTTTACTGAAAAATGAGTCCATGCCAACCACAACAAATAAGAGCTTCTACTACTCTGCCTTCCACAGTGAGAGAATTTCACCTACCGTTCCTGATTAAACCCTGTCAACATGAATAAAACATGACCTGGAAGGTTTTAACCTTGTTACTAACTTTGTGTTTTTATTCCTTTTGTTTGATTTTTAATGCCCCCCTGTGTCCTGATGGGTTGAAGCACATGGACCATTAATGATCACCTCCACATTTCTCTGACGAGGTCACAGGTTGGTTTTTACTCACCAGCCGTGAGTCCCTTAGCAGACACTGAAGACATTTAGTGTAAAGACCATTCACCGAGTCCTAGCAGAGCAGAAGAAAGGACATGTTTGTCCTGCAGAGAACACAAACAGATTTTAAAGTAGTAAGACTCAGTTTTTCCTACTATATGGTGTCGGAGTCCCTTCCTTTCCTGCTCTTTAAAGGCCTGACAGAAGCTGAGGATGACCTTGTCCAGTTTCTGAGAATGGCGCCCCAGAAACTCCTTCACATCATCCAGGCTCCTCAGGCAGAAAGGAGGCGGCGTGCGGGTTGACCTCAGCCAGGCTTGGATCCATCTCCATGGGCCTGGAGATACACAGAATGCTGTAGCTCTGCTCCTGATCATTGTAGAAGGTTTCCTCAAACAGGATGGGGACCACAGACGGAGACGGGAAGCCAGAACCCAGCAGGACCTGCCTGTCCTGGATCCTGACCTCCTGAAACACAAGGAAAGACAAGAAGAACAGTCAGAATGTGGTCCAGGTATCAGCAAGACAACAAATGGATCTAAATAAAGATAGCTGGACTTTTTTCCTGGTTCTTGAAGATGTTTCTCTGAACTGGACTTCTTCAGTTCTAACGAGTTGGAGCGGAGAAAAATTCCACCGAATAGTCATCAGGAATAATAAGTAGTAAGGACAGAGACAGATCTTACGTTCTGCTCATAAACAAAATGAATGTATCTGAAATATCCTCAGACTTGATTCAGAGAACTAGTAAACTGCCTTTACATTGAGTGTTATAACATCTCTGGCGGATCTTTATGCTGAGAGGTAGAGCAGGACAACAGAGGACAAACCTTTCCATCCACAGTCTTGAATCTGTCTTCCACAGGCTGCAGCACATAGCTGTCAAAGTGAGAGTCTGAGTAGCTGCTGACACTCAAACTTCCACAGCAAGGAACCAGAACCTGCAAGTTTACAGTCACACAGGGCAGAAAGGTTAGTTTCTATCTAATTTATCAACCACTTGACCCAGATTTACGCTGAACAACCCATCTAAATGTGATAACACAGACTGACACCACCAGCCTGGTCCTGAGTTTCACAGCTGATTTCAGCTAAATGATATTTGTGTGAACCTAAAATCAGGAATTTGTTGATGGAACTGCTCTGAGGAGTTTGTATTAGAGAAAAGAAAAAAATAATCTAATTTAAGTTAAGTTTCTTTGTGCCCATCGTCATGGAAACAGATTCTGGTTCCTGATAACAGATATTTTAAAAGTCATGGGCTTTGTTGTGGAGAAACTTTGGATAATGCTCCCTACACATAGAATATATATTTTTGATGCTTTTGTCACCAAATCTGAACTAGCAATAGGAAAGCCTTCATGCTGCAGCTGATTTGATTTTCCAGTTCTTATCTCCATCTTTTCATGTGCGGCAAAAAAAAAGAAAGAAAAAGAAACATCCAGGTGAGGTTAAAACATGTGACTGTGTGTTCCAACTTCATTAAGTACATGCAAGATACAGTTATAATAAGTTTGAAAACTGATTGTAAAAATTCTGTTTTATCTTTACAGAGACCATGCTTTTAAATGTACTCCAAAGGGTTCAAGAGCAGCATCTAATCTAATTTGGACATGAGTTTTTCAGGCGTTTTTGGCTGACAGTTAAGGGGTTAAACTGACTTTTTATTCTATGTCTGAGATTCTTTCTAACCGTCATGATGAAGTCTCAGTGGTAACACTCCAGAATCCAGGACAAAACAGGATACCAAAAGTCAGACCTGACCGGACCTGCAGTTTCACAATGAGGAGTTTGCTGCTGTAGAGCAACGAAAAACAACTTTAAACATGCGTGTCTGGCCTCACCGCAACAGATCTGCACAGATCAGCTGACTGTGTTTACACTGAGCTATTTAACGTATGAGTAGAGGCGAAGAATGACGAACAAACCTCTGATGGAAAATAGTTAAGCAACTACACTCAGTGTCCACTTCATCAACTCCACTTGTTCAAATATCTAATCAGCTGTTGAGTCATAGCAGTAAACATGGGCAAGAAGACTTGACCATGTTCAAACTGAGCACCAGAATAAGAAAGAAAGTGACTTTAAGTGGCATGGTTGTTGGTCAGAATATTCAGCAACTGCTGGTCTACTGGGATTTTCACACACAACCTTCTCTGGGGTTTACAGACAATGGTCTGAAAAAAAAAACATCCAGTGAGAAGAAACTGTCTGGACCAAAACTAATCTGATGAGTCTTCATTTCAGCTCCACCTTCAGATTTTATGCTCAGAATTTAGTGGAACCAACATGAAAGCAAGGCTCCATCCTGCCTTGTATCAACGCTTCAGGCTGCTGCTGCTGCTGGTGTGATGGTGTGATGGTGTGATGGTGTGGGGGAAACCTTTGGCCCCTTAGTACCAACGTGGCCGGGTTTAACCAGCACAGCCGAGTATTGTTGCTGACCATGTCCATCCCTTTATGACCACAGTGGAGCATCTTCTGATGCTACTTCCAGCAGGATAATGTCACAAAGCTCAGATCATCTCCACCTGCTTTCTAGAACATGACGATGAGTTCACTGGACTCCAACGGCCTCCACAGCCACCAGATCTCAGTCCAGTAGAGCAGCTTTGGGATGTGGTGGAACGGGAGATTCTCATCATGGATGCAGCCGACAAACCTGCAGCAACTGTGTGATGCTGTCATGTTTATATGGAGAAAACCTCTGAGGAAGGTTTCCACCACCTGCTTCATCTATCACACCAAGAATTAAGGTCCAATCTGGAACTGGCCAGGATGGTCCTGATAAAGCGGACAGGGAGTGGATGCATCATTTAGACATCGAGTGCAGCTATCTTTCATTACTCAGTTCATACTTTTATTCTAAACAAAGCAGGTTAAACTCAATTTGTCAACACCTGTACTCGTATAGACAAGGAGTTCCAGGTTTTAGTATGGAAGAAGAAGTCAACAGCTTTCATTTTAAACACACTACTGAGTATCAAACATCAGCAGGCCTGGACTGGCCCACTGAAGGAGTGGGACAATTCCTGGTGGCCTGGGCCATAAGTGGCCTGACTGGCCTACTTGTACAAAAAAAAAAGGTCATGGTGCACTGCATGGGTGCGGCATCCACCCACAGTCTAAAAAAGGCTAATACTGATTGGTCAGTAGCATGATCCTAGACTTCTTTTAAAAGATTAATCAACACAAGCAAAGTGTGCGGGGCAGAAGAGCTAAGAGGACGAGGAACGTGGTGGAACTCGGGGGAAAAAAGAGGTAAAAGGGAGCATTACAAAAATACTCAGGATGAGGGAAGGGATATTTTTAAAGCCTCCGCCAGCAGCAGCATGCAGTCAGCAGCAGCAGGAAGTGAGCTGAGTGGTTAATGAATGTGTGATACAGGTGAGACGGCAGGTGACGAGCTGCAGATTTATTTCTAAACAGAACATGATGATCACCAGCTGAGACTCTTCATGACCCTTTTTATGCAGCAGCAATAATGACCCTGGTACTACATACTGTCAACACTTGCTTCTGTTGCTGCAGTGCTGTTATATTTCCCATCAGCCAAACAGAAAGCTGTTCGTTTTTTAATGAACGGTTTTTAAATCCGACCCAGATCGGATACATATTCAATCTGTGTGGAAGCGACCTCAGTCTGAACGTCCATGTCACATTTCATCCAGGCTTGACGATGAGCCGACGGTTTCACGTTGTAATGTCACATAAATCACATCAGGTGAAGCTGCTGTTCTGAGTTTAGTAGAAAATACCGGTGTTGGTGTATTTTATGAATTACAGAAAATGATTTGCAGACAAGATGACTCAGTCATGTTGTTTATCTCAACATGAACCACCAGGAGTTCTGTTTTCACTGTTGTATTGAACCTTTTGATGAGGGTAGAGAATTAAGTGAATGTTGGTCTATGATAAATAGCTTTGGTGTTTACTCAGTCCATATGTGTGTGTACATACATTCGTGCCAGTGTGAGTGCATGCATGTAGTAAATGAGTCGGGGTAACATAAGTCAGTTGACTCCCGGCCTGATTTTGTGTCCCAGTCCGGCCCAGAACATCTGATATGTTCAGCTTTGGGTCCGGCCCCATTATTGCTAAATTTAGAAATTTGTTGTTTTGTGTTGACAGGAAGTCAATCATTCACACGATCAGCTGATACATTTTCATTTTCAGGCTTTACTTCACAACGCGAGGACTTGAAACAGCTGCTGAGGTTTCATAAAGTAATTCATGTTTCCAGCAGTCTGCTGTGAAACATCAGAGATCTGACTGGACTGGAGCAGCTGATCCCTGCTGGTGGTTTTTTAGGACATTCAGATCATCTGAGTTTCCAGGGAAGCTGTGATGAGTCATCGCCTATGTTCAGATATCTTCATCTGCTGCTTCAGGCGTCTGACCGTCGTCTTGACAAAGAGCCGTCTTGTTCAGATCTCTGTCTGAAGCGCTGCTTTAGATGGTTGCATACCAGTCCAGCTCCACTGCAGGTCGTCTTATCTTATTTTCTGGAATACCAAGCCCGGTTTCCTCCAGGGTTTCATCCTGAGGTTGTGAATTTTACACTTTAACGTGTGTTAACATGGTCAGTACTGTTACAGGCTCATTTTCAGACTCATTACTGGACTCAGTGCTGAATACTGATGAACTCATTGTATTTGGGTGCCTTTAACATTCATGTTGATGATGAAAATGACAATTTAAATATTACCTGTAACTCTATATTAAATTCAACTGGCTTCTCACAAAATGTCCACAGACCTACTCGTTCTTATTAGAATCTTGTTACTGGGGTTAAAGGAAGTGATTTAGGCTGGTTATATATTTTTCTGATAGATTTCAGTTTGTAAATGTAAATGATGGAACTTCCTCACACACCAGAGTAATTCATTAGATTCCTCAGGGATCTGTACTTTGACCAGTACTTTAAACATTATACAAGTTTCCCAGAGGTAATATAATCAGACAGCATGGTACGAACTTCTGTAGCTTTGCGGATGATACTCAGCCTGATGAAACCAATCAGTTTGTCTGAAGTTTCTCCTTCTAAATTCAGACAAGACTAAGGTTGTTTTCTGTGGACTTAAAAAACTCAGGACAAAGTTGTCTAGCTATGTAATTAATCTGGATGCCATTCAGTACTACAGTGAGGAACCTTGAAGTTATTTTTGACCACGATTTGTCTGTTGGCTCACATATAAAACCTGTTTCTAGAACCGTCTTTTACCACTTATGTAATATTGCGAAAATTAGGGACATCCTACTTCATGGGGAAGCGATGGCTTCATGGGGACCACGGATGTCTAACTGGCTTCCTGGCTGCTTTTCCTTCCTAAAAAACAGACACCAGGTGTGACTCACGATGCCGTGAAGCTCGGCCACTCGACTGCAGAGGTCCGGTCTCTGCTTCTCCAACGCCACGTAAAAAGGATTCTTCAGGATGTTCTCATCATACGCAGCCATAAGGAGCTGCAGGTCTGGGTTCTGGAGGCAGATGAAGGAGACAGAAAGATTAGTGAGACTGGGACCAGCTTTAAAAGGCAGGGTTTGGAGGAACAGGATTTTTAACAGAACAGCAGTTTGCAAGTTAAGCTTTGAGAAAGACATGAGTAAACGTTTGTGGCTGTTAGATGTTGCACAATATTCTGGTGAGGTTTGAAATTCTCCAGCAGTTTCATCAAATGTTTATTATAAATCTGGAATTAACACTGATGCTACGATAGAGGCAAGATGAGCCATGACGTGATAACATTGGTCATAGCTTCGTTCCTTAAAGAACAAATAAAAAAAAGAATAAAAAAACTGTTTACTGTCACATTATTCGAAAGGTTCAACGTTTTAAAAAAGTTTTTCCAATTTCCAACACCCTGGAAATTAAATCCATCCAACATCACAACCAAAACCACAAATATTTGGGTAATGAAAACAAAAAATATTCCCATTAGAAGAAGAACCTGAAAATGTATTTTATTGATCTTATTATCATGTCAGACAAATGAAACTTTTCCTTTATACTTTCATCTTTCAACAAATACATCTTCTTTATTTGGTTAAGATCAAATTCAAAGATAAACTTTATTGTCCCAGCGAGGCAATTTGTGACGCAGGTCAACAAAAAACACCAAACCACTCAACATGCCACACACACACACACACACACAAAATTAAATACAATACAATGAACAACGTGTGATGTAAGAGGGCACAACAAGTCACCACAAACTATTTGACATCCTGATGGAGGCCAGAAACCTGACTTGTTAAAAACCATTTGGTTTACATCTGGTTGAGATCAGGACTCAGACTTGATCTTTGTCTTCTGCCCTCTTAATACAGCCACAATTCCAAAAGCGTTGGGTCTGTAAAATTAAAACCACAGTGCAATAATTTCCAAATCTCATGAGCCTCTATTTATTCATGAACAACATTTCAGATGTTGAGACTATTGGGAGCAAACTGGAGAGCAAAGTAAACTCATGTGCAGGTTAAAATACTGCCGTGCATGAATTCATCAACCCCTCGAGAAAGAATTCCTGACATGCGATCAATGGCCTTCTCCGCACAAGACAGCAGCTTGGGCGTTCCTGACCCTCCCCATGCGCGCGCGGGAACGCACCGTGCACGTGAGGCTGCATCACTCCGAGGATGAACAGGGTGATTTCCATGTGACCTCTAACGTATGTGCTGTCACCATAGCTGGTTATGAGGATGTTTTGAAAGGAAACGACCATGAATGAAAGAAGCAGATTATTTAAAAATAATAACGTTTGACTTATTTGTTGTACTTGCAAATATTTTAAATTTAAAAGGCAAACTTAAATGTAAAAGAATTTAAATAATTTTCCTGTATCAACACTCAGGAGCAGCTCCATCTCTGTGGAGCCTCTAAAAGCAAAATTCTGTTTTCATTCATGAACAATATCAACTGCAGAGCCTTGGAACTATTTAATAGACATATTAATGTCTGTGTCGTTAGATTGTGTGTTTATTTGTGACTTACATGGAGATCTGACCATATCTGTTAGTAATGGAGAACTTGAGTTAATACCAGATGATGTGCTGACCTTTTCCTGCTATTGTACCAAACTGTGATTGCTGAGTTTCCAAGAGAAAGCACATGGAAATACCAAATTTAAAAAATTTACGGCTGATCATTAATGTTTGAACAAAACAAACTCTGATCTTATGATTCCTTAGTTCCTTCAAATTTGAGTATCAACACAGAAACAACAGAAGCTGAGGACAGAGGACTTTCTGAGATGATTGGTTTTTGGTTTCTTCACACCTACAACTTTGAGTCTTTGCTTAAAGATGACAAACAAGCCACTTTTTACAGCTTTTCCAATCGAGAGGTGAAAAGTTGTTATTTAAAGTTTATAATGAAATAATCTGACATATGGTGTCACAGAACCATTTGCTGAAGGTCGGGAAGTTTATAAAGACTGACTAAAGCATCAATCCAGATGTTTCAATCAGTTCTTTGCCGTTTCTGGCCCTGTTAAGCTTTGGCTCATAAAAGAAAAATGTTTAGAAATCATGTTTTCAGTGGTGGAGCAAAGAGCTGTTTATTCTAGCACCATGTGTTGGGATATTTTTATTACAACAGAATAAAACACAAGACTGACTGGATGTCTATTTAACAGCCTAACCAGTGTTGGGAATGTGGTGCAGCATGAAACTGTTTGAGGGGGAACTTCTTTCACTGCTGCACCACTAAACACACAGCCGAGACGCCGTGTTACTGGAGACCAGGGTTGATGCAGGAATCCTAGAGTTGAATTTACTACCGTTTGTCTTGCTACCTCTACAACACGACATTGATCAGCTTCCTTTTTAGGGGAAGGGTTGGATGGCAGCACTGACCTATACATGATGATGACCCACGCCTCATCCAAGACAAAACGTTATCCCACTTACCTGAAGGTATAAGTGTGACACTGTCTTGACTAAGACATCACGCACAGCACAAATATTCCAAAGACACTTCCAGAAAAATTCGGACATTTGTTTTTTTAAAGGATATCAACAAAATGCAAATAAACACGTTTTGGAACCGCTCCCTGAAAGCATCATTCAAAGAGTTTTAGCAGGGCCAGACTGGGACAAATCACAGCAGGACGCCATCATTCATATTATTTTCATCCATCCATCCATCCATCCATCCATCCGTCCATCTGTTCATCCATCCATCCATCCATCATCCATCCATCCAACCATCCAACCATCATCCCTCTATCCATCCATCCATCTGGTTCATCCATCCATCCATCCATCCATCCATCCATCTGTTCATCCATCCATCTGTTCATCCATCCATCCAACCATCATCCACCCATCCGTCCATCTGTTCATCCATCCATCCATCATCCATCCATCCATCCATCCATCTGTTCATCCATCCATCCATCCATCATCCATCCATCCAACCATCCAACCATCATCCCTCTATCCATCCATCCATCTGGTTCATCCATCCATCCATCCATCCATCTGTTCATCCATCCATCTGTTCATCCATCCATCCAACCATCATCCATCCATCCGTCCATCTGTTCATCCATCCATCCATCATCCATCCATCCATCCATCCATCCATCTGTTCATCCATCCATCCATCCATCATCCATCCATCTGTTTATCCATCCATCCATCCATCATCCATCCATCCATCATCCATCCATCCATCCATCATCCATCCATCCATCCGTCCATCTGTTCATCCATCCATCCATCCATCCATCCAACCATCATCCATCCATCCATCCATCTGTTCATCCATCCATCCATCCATCATCCATCCATCCATCTGTTCATTCATCCATCCAACCATCATCCATCCATCCATCCATCCGTCCATCTGTTCATCCATCCATCCATCTGTTCATCCATCCATCATCCATCCATCTGTTCATTCATCCATCCATCCATCCATCCATCCATCCATCCATCCATCCATCATCCATCCATCCATCCATCCATCTGTTCATCCATCCATCCATCTGTTCATCCATCCATCCATCCATCCATCATCCATCCATCCATCCATCATCCATCCATCTGTTCATCCATCCATCTGTTCATCCATCCATCCATCCATCTGTTCATCCATCCGTCCATCCATCATCCATCCATCCATCATCCATCCATCCATCCATCCATCTGTTCATCCATCCATCCATCCATCTGTTCATCCATCTGTTCATCCATCCATCATCCATCCATCCAACATGCATGCGCACCACAGACCGAAGAGCGGAACCAATCGAGGCCATCAACGCCGGCCGACGTCCTGCCATCCTGTTTCACGTTAATATATTTTTTAAGGTTTTTTTAGTTCAACTTAAAAAAATCAACATAAACAGAAAAGTCACAAAAAACTGAGTGTGATAAAAAAAAAAAATTACTACCAAGTCAAACTGTTGTTTGTAATCTTTTACTACCTTTCAACGGCCTTAATTACAGGTCATTTCATTTACTACCTTTTACTACCAGGATGCTCTAGAGTGGAAACGGAAGGAGAAAGTTTGGAAAGTGAAGCTGTAATAGACGTTAAAATGAATCTGTTTAAATGTACAATTCTCATCACAATAACAAACTATTATCAGCCGATTTCTGCAGTAAAACTCATACAGAGAGACTAGGACAGTTCAGTAAAATACAGTGATATATAATTGTGGTCAAACCACCAGCACCACACACCAAAGACTTTACATTTTTATTGAAAGTCCAACCAGGTTTCAGGCGTCCATCTCCGCCTCCACCTTCTTGCTAAAGAAGAACCACTTCTCAAGTTTTAAGAAAGCAGATCAGAATGAGTTTCTGACGTCCGTCACAGAGAGGAAGAGGAAAACCAGAAGGACATGAGTTCATGAATTTCTACAACAACATTTACAAGAACCGAGGCACAAAATATCTCCAGGATCTCTTAAGGGTTAATAAGAAAACAGCCTTTCCTTCACCATTAATGAGCTCACATAAAAGAGTTCATCAACATCAATAAAGGATTTAGCTTTTTAAATCCATTCTTACTATATAAAATAAATAACTACAACAGCGTGAAACTCCTCTGTTAGTGACCGCTACAGAGCTTAAATGTATGAATAAGCAGATATAAACAGCAGAAACTTTACACAAAGCATCATTAATGATCGGATGGCTAATCTGAAAGCATCAAACTGACTCCTACAGTAACCTAGCCGACCATCCCCAGCCCTAAATATGCTCACCTCATCACCAGGCTCAAAGACCAGCTTCATCCTCCCTCAGCTTCAGCCCACGCTAACTGGGAAGCAGCTCACTATCCCACCCGAGCTGCCCCATGTCAGGCAATGGAGATGAAACCCAATCACATGACCAGCGTGGTCCTCGTGACCTCACAGAGTGGAAGCAAACAGATTCAGTGGAGCAGAGGAATGTCCATCCCCTCAGGCCACACAGCAGAACACTTCAGATTAACAGGAATTATTCCACAAACAGCATAAACAAACGCAGAGTTTCATTAAACCAGATTTATGTTCCCATCCCATCATGACTGGAACCGAAGCTACATTTCAGGTCTGTTCAAAGTTACAGAAAATACAACAAGCAAAGGTAGAAATCCAGTTAAAAACTGTCGACTCGACACAGGAATGTGTTGATTCTCCTGCTCACAGGCAACTGGGGCTCAACCTGGCCTTTAACCTGCCGCATTAACTACAAATGAGCTCAAACAAGTCCAAAAACTGACCTGACTTCATTCCCAAGAGAACATAAACACATCAGATGCTGAAAGAGGGAAATTTTACCATTTCATGGAAAATAGGAGCTCATGTTGAATCTGATGTAAAAACTTGGAACAGGGGCAACAAAAGGATAGAAAAGTTATTGGTTCAAGTAAAAACTACTGGAGGAACATCTGACAACAGTTATGTTAACTGGTAACTGGTCAGTAACATGACTGGGTATAAAGGAGCATTTCAGAGAGGCAGAGTCTCTCCGATCTAGAGATGGACCGAGCTTAACCATCGGAGGCAAACTGGGGATAAAACTTGTGGAACACTTTCAGAAACATGTTCAACATGAAATTGTGAAAAATTTATTCAGAGACTATATGGTAATTCCACAATGAAGGATCCATGATAACAGCATTATTTATCACATTCTCATCATAAAAACATCACTACTATGAGGCCACTTCCTGTCAGACTTTCCACCAATCAGAGAGCTTAGATTGACGGTAACGTCCAATCAGGAGCAGCCAAAGATCAACCAGTGAGCAGAAAGTTCTATGTGTGTGTGAAAAGAAGAAAAATAATGCTCCTCTATGGCTGGAATAAAGCCAAGAAGACGTTTCTGATGCACGGTGGCGCCACAAAGCAGCTGAGCTGGAGTTGGTTTAGTGAGGATAGCAGGTAAATAGTAGCAGGAATAACTGGAAATAGCAACATACATGAAACAAACAATATTTTATTTATCCCTAAGAGACATTCCAATGTTTCAAAGTAGTTTTATTTATTTATTTATTGTTTTAAAATACGGAAACAGTTTCTGTTGTACGTTTTATTTCAACATTTTCTCTCTTGAAAGCCAAGACTTGAAAGAAAGATGTGAGAAAAGTCTTGGTCACAGTCATGTTTGTTATTTCTGATAAATTCTGATGTGTTGTTTTGGCTGGCCTTTATGCTGCTATATCTATTCTATATCTATTAATTATTTTACATCATTGTAGATTCATATCCTGACAACTGAGGATGTCCTGGAAACGTATATGTTTAAATGGGATTAAAGGTGTTTACATGTATTTATCATGCTGAGAAACCATGTTCTTCACCTGACATCACACACCTGGGTCTGATTTCAGATATTTCTGTGGGAATAAATGTGGGGGTGTTAATTTACACTTTACAGTATTTTCTCTTAAGTCTTCTTGTCAGTTTTATTGTTTAGTTATATTAATTAAATCTCCTAGTGTTGATGAAACGTATATCAAATATCAACATGTGTAAAAAATTAAACCGGCTTTCAGAGGGTGTCCCAACATTTCCACATGACTGTGTGTTCAGCGAACCTCGATAACGAACTAAGAGCTAACATGACCACTGTGGTAAGACCACTATCTTCGAGTGGAAGCTTTAGTTTGAGTTTTGTTGAGGTACCAAACACAGAGGAAGTTACAGAATTCGGTGTAGTTTCAAATGTTCTCTTTTCTTCCCCAGCAGTGCTGACTTTGGCCTTTCTGTCTTAATCACTGGTAAAAAATTCCCTTTGATCAGCCCGGTAACATGAAACCACACGAAAACAGCAACATGAAGTTATTACATCTGACGTTAATGTTATAACAACATAATCAACCAGTCTCATCATTCCATTAATCACTAAAAATGTTTCTTCTAAAAGGAGACTGGTCTAAAATCCTTGTTTTGCTTGTTAAATGATGAAACTTTCCACAGAACCATGAACAGATCTAGAAATGATCAGTATTCAGTCATCGTCCACTTCCTCAGGTCCACCTGCTTAACTGCTGTTAACACAAATATCTCATCAGCCAATCACATGGTAGCATCTCAATTTACTCATGTAGACACGGTCACGACGACTTCTTGAAGTTCGAACTGAGCATCAGAATGAAGAAGAAAGGGGATTTAAGTGACCTGATCTTTGATTTACTGGGATTTTCACACAACCATCTCTAGGGCTTACAGAGAATGGTGTGAAGAGAAAATATCCATGTCCATCCCTTTATGACCACAGTGGAGCATCTTCTGATGCTACTTCCAGCAGGATAATGCACCATGTCACAAAGCTCAGATCATCTCCACCTGCTTTCTAGAACATGACGATGAGTTCACTGGACTCCAACGGCCTCCACAGCCACCAGATCTCAGTCCAGTAGAGCAGCTTTGGGATGTGGTGGAACGGGAGATTCTCATCATGGATGCAGCCGACAAACCTGCAGCAGCTGTGTGATGCTGTCATGTTAATATGGAGAAAACCTCTGAGGAAGGTTTCTGACACCTGGTTCAATCTATGACCACAGGAATTAAAGCAGGGAAAAGGGGGTCCAACCTGGTACTAGTAGGTGGACCTGATAAAGTGGACAGTGTAAATGAATATTTATTGTTCCACATATGATCAACACATCAACCTACTACAAATTTTAAGGCTATTTAACTCCACCTGGTCATAGTTGGATCTCATTCACGAAAACAAAAAGCCGCAGAACCTCAGTTAAACTGAAGACTTCAACACAAGACAAGTAAATGTCCAACAAAGACAAAGGACACTCCCAGAAACCTTTTCAAGATTTATATGTACTGTGTGTGTGTATAAGAAGTGACAAACACCTCTTCAATACAAAACCTACTTGTCTTATTTTGTTGAAGTTATTTGCCTGAAACCGTGATTTTAACGGTATTGACTTTTCAACATTTAATTCTTCATACCTTAGTTAGTGTGTGGCACTGACTGATGTTCATGGCAGCTAGCATGACAGGTGGGACCAGACCGTTTGTGTCTGCTGTTGTTGAAGAGGCTAACATGACTCAGCCCATCAGAAATGAGAAGCTGAACATCTCCAGTGAAGCAGCTAGCTGATGGTAGCACCAAACACTCCTGCTTAGCTAGCACTAGCTCTGCTCGCTTTTAGTCTGTTAGCACAGCCTCTAAAAACGAAAACATGAAGCTCAACAAACAGAGCTGATGAAGATGGGTATTTACCTGGTATTGTAACGTCCCTCCGGTCATCCAGGCTTTGACATGGCGGAAACCTACAGAAGCCTGTGAGGAGACGCGATCATCCAGCTACAGAACCTGCTGACGACCTCGAACTCTAATTCAGGCTGAAAAAGGTCTGAAATAAGCTGTTCAAATTTTGTCAAGATTAACATTTGTGCAGTCCAATCCGAGGTTTACTGACAGTAAACACGCAATAGTAATCTAAGTAGACGTAGTTTGATCCTTCAGGGTGTTTCTGTATTTCGGATCAGGACTGCGTAACAGACGTGTTCCTGCTGCCCCCTGCTGGTCAGATGGGGGAAGTGCACCAAGCCCCACTGTCATGGAGGACCGAAAATGTCAAAATTATATATATGTATCTATCTATCTATCTATCTATCTATCTATCTATCTATCTATCTATATATATATATATATATATATATATATATATATATATATATATATATATATATATATATATATATATATATATTTATAATCTGATGTGCCAATAACTTATAAAAAAAAGTTGCTTCATTAAGAAACGTATAAAACATGGCATAAATTTTTTTTTGTAATTTTCAACTGTTTTAATTTAACTTTGTGTTAGTATTCCTGTTTATTTACTTCCACACTTATTTTAATTCAATATATTTATTCATTTGGTGTTCTCTTTTCCCTTCTTTATTGTAATGCCCGTTTTTTACTGTATTATTTTCCTTTTACATTTTTTAATCCCAAAATTATTTACCTTTGCGTTTAATTTTAATCTAGCATTTTATTTATTTATTGACACTTTTTTTTATTCACAGTCATATTTACATCCTTATTATTTCCAATTTTGCGTTGTATTCCTCTATTTATTTTTCAAAGCGTTTTTAATTTTCTGTCTCCATCTTTTTACATTTCTGTATGCATTTCTGCCTCATGGAAATGAGAGTGTTTGCATGATCTTGGGGCAGATCATGCAAACACTGAACAGGTCACAGGCTGTTATAGCAGGGAGAAATGTCCAGCTGATCCGGTCTGTCCGGTTCTGCTGAGTGTGGCTTCTGGAGGGAAATGAAGGTTATAAGCTGGTAGAACCCCAGCAAAAAAAAAAAAAAAAGAGGGAGGACAGTTGAGAAGGAGTCAGCAAGCGATGACATAACATGATGAACACTGGTTTAGATTGGGGGGGGGGGGGGGCACCAGCGGTTCTCAAACTTTTTTAGCCATGACCCCCAAGATACCGTACATTGGTGTTTGTGACACCAATACGAGGATTTGTGTGATGTAATACAATAGATTAATATTATTATACAAAAAATAAGGACTTCCCATTAAATGCCCACAGAGATTAATTGTGAGATGTTTTGAACGGGTCATTCTGCAGCACCTTCTAAATGTAAGGCTGGATATCTGTCAAAATAAATAAGGAGGATAAAGTGGTTTTTGGTGGTTCACTGCTATGCACCTACATGCTCTAAGTCAATTCATTTTGTGGCAATAATAAGAAATTCAGATTTATAAAATGGCTCATGAACTAACTGTTCATGAATGGTTTAATTATGACAACCCTGGTAAAAACCTAAATTTATTCAAATTTATTTGGTAAATGATGTAGGCTATATAGTTTTACATATTTTTTACAATTATCTGGTGACACCCTGAAATTATCTCGCAAAAATGACAACAAAGTTCCTGTAGCAGATATTTATCAAAAATAAGTTGTCTTTTCAAAAGGTCTTCTAACATTTGTGACTAAATGAGTTTTATTTAGCTGGGCTGAGGAAAAACGGCTCTCTGGATTATAAAGGTTGCAGACCTCTGTCCTAAGTGGTATTTCAGCAGGACCTGAAGCCTCATTCTTTAACTGTGTGTGGAAAAGTTTCTAAATTCTTGCATAGGATTGTAACTTAGAATGTGTGAAAGTACAAAAAAAATCCAGATTTATTAAACGTGCGTATATGCACACCGGTATGTACTCTCTGTTGACCTGTTCTAAATAATTATGCTCATTCATGGTCAGGCTCATTTGCATTCAGAAACGCCTCCAACTGACCAGCAATGGTGGCAGCAATCCTTTTAAGAATGCATGAATGGACTTTTTTTTTCTCTCCAAAATCATAACAAAGAAGGAGAGGAAGAAGAATTTCTCTGACACGGAAACTGAGGTACTGTAGAGAAAGTAAAAAGAACCAGAAAATACTGTTTGGAACACGTAATGCAGGTGCGACCACAGAAAAAATGAGGCTTGGGAGAAGGTAACAGCTGCAGTTAACTATGTTAGATCAGAGGAATGAGCTGTCTCAGAAAAAAAATAAAAAAAATGGTTTGACATCAAAGTCAAAGTCTGCTCCTGCAGGGTCCTTGGGTTGGCCATGGGGGTCATTAGCCATGGCTTCAGTGGATATCACCTATAGAAAGATGCTATAATAAACCACATGAAGCCCAGAAATGAAATTTGAAATGTTGTGATACTCACCAATCAGCCAGCCATCCTCAACAGCTCCTGCTTGGAGGCGCACACTCACAATAAATGGAAAAATGTTCTGCAGAATAAATGAGCTGTGCATTCAGGGAAACAACATTTAACAGAGACATATGTGGATCACAGATTAGTTGGACATTCATTGTCGTTGGTCGCCTCCCGTGTGTCTTGCCCATTAGAATTCGGGCGGCCTGGGTGAGTGTACGACTCCTGTCCTGATTTTTTGAGTAATTTTATTCACTTAACTAAACTGAACTAAATGACTCAGTTACTCAATTAAGCAACTCGCAACAGGGCACTGTGGTGCGTCTTGTCACGTTTTGTGAAAAAAACTATTTTTATTCACTTAATCAAACTGTATAAAGCAATAGGGCTGGGTTAAGAAATTTGATTTGTCGATTTGAATTTATTCAAATAAAATAAATCCAATATCTTTTCATAAAACTTGGAGATTCAGAGCTCCAGACTGCGACCAAGTGGTCGCGTTTTGCAACTAAAATGTGAAACAGTTTGAGTGAATTTTTTATCTTCTCTACAACGGCGACCAATACGTCTGCCGGTCTTTTTCTTGTAGTAGTTAAAACTGAATTTATTTTGACGCTAACAAACTTCTGCTCACGTCTTCAGCCCAGTAGATCACAGTGAAGCTGCTGGTTTGTCCTCAAACTAACTTCAATACGAGAAAAGGAGACGAACACCAACGAAGAAGACGACAGCCAATGGGTGTGTGAGCGGAGACAAACGAGCACTGTGATTGGCTGATGTGTGGAAAGAGGCGGGTCTTGTGGGAATTTATTATTCCTTAGTGTTGCCAACTTAGCGACTTTGTGGTTATATTTAACGAGTTTTCAGACCCTCTAGCGACTTTATAAAAGAAAGCGACAAATCTAGCGAGTTTTTCTGGTATTACTGGAGACTTTTGGAGACGGAGGTGAATGAAGGGAGTTTATCTTCCCAACGAGGAGCGGTGCTGTGCAGACCCTCTCATACGAGGCTTGGTCTTCTCGCAGCAGCAGCAGCTGCATTCAGACGACGTTCACCTCTGTTTCATGACCAGGCTGGAAATGAAACGTAAAAGCTGCTGCTGGAGGATCCTGCTGGTTTACCGTCACAGTAACGTCTGTTAATGAAGAGTGTGGACAAAAGTTAAGTGTTGTGACTTGTTCCAGACTCCTAAAAAAAAAAAAGAACTAAAAAATAAAGAAAATATTGACTGAACTATTATTTTTTTATGTATTTTATTTATTTATTTATTGCTGTTCTAAACATTGTTAGGTTGTCTTTTTATCATTTTTGCCTTTCATCCCTCTTTATGGCAGCATCCATAACAACTACATGTACCAGGCTGATGATGCTAATTAGCAACTTCTAGAACAGCCAATAGCTGCTGTTCTTACTGAGGAGTGGGAACAGTGGCTGGAGGAGCATCAGTCCCTGAAGCTGTTTATTACCAGGAACTACATGGACCAGTCGTTCCATGTCCTGTGGGGGAGGACGGGGACAAAGTTGTCGTTCTGCTTCGACTACAAAGTGAAAATCACACCATTAAATATGTCTACTTGTTTTGTATTATTGTGGTCAGTAAGATGTTTTTTATGTTATGTAAAACATGTAAATTGTAAACATTGTAATTTCTGAATTTATTGTTCAAGTATTTATCACTAATACGGTGAAAATGAGAGGAAATGTGAATTTTTGCTATGCAAGGTGATTTCAGTGTGCACCCTTCCTAAAAGTTAGGGGTCACCGTGCTCCACTTAAAAACAAATTAGTCTGAAGCCCTGAGCTTGATTTTTTTTATTTGTCCTCATTTCCGGTAACGTGACCCTACCTTGCTTTATAGAACTGTGTATTGTCACAAATTTCCTGAATGTAATCCAAACTGGTGGTTGAAAACACCATCCTGACATCATCTCGGCAAGAGAAGCTGCGACACAGGAAACCCGTTGTGTGTATATATGAAAGATCTGGCTGAGCCTCAGTAAGTCACGCAAGAGTAGCGTCACGTTACCGGAAATGAGGACACAAAAGAATCAATCTCTGAATCGATTTATGAATCAATATTGGATTTGTTTCATTTGAATTGATTCAAATAGAAAAATCGATTTTTTTTTAGACCCCGCGTACAGGAAAGGGTCGGTCAGTCGGCCCTGGTACTTCATAATGAGAGCTGTATTGATTATTCAAATAAAATAACCACCAAATAGTTTAATTTATTTATTTTTCCAGTATATTTGCCAAGTGAAGGAAACTTGTATGATGACAGAATTAAAAGAAGGCTCAGATATGCTCTACCAGCTTTACCAGAACAGTCAGCCTGTTAGTTGTGTATGACTGCAGCTGGAACAGCCTCTCAGTTACTCCATCCTCACCAAACAGTAGATTGTGTGATTTCTGCCACGGTTCTACCGGCTCAAAACCGTCATTTCCCTCTTGAAGCCACATTCGATAGAGGCAGACTGTCATGTCTCAGGGGGTTGGACTCAGAAACTGGGATAGGTATAAGATATTTATTGTACAAAGTGAATATTATGATTGTGCACTCCGGTCTCTCTCCGATCAGAGGTCTGTGGAAACACGAGACAGATGTTAGGAAACAGGCAGCAGATGAGGATATTGAGAGGGTTTGAGGTTTCACATACCAGCGGAGGTAAATCCAAAGTGTGGCAGAGTGTAGGATCCAGAGACTGGAGAGAGGCTGTCGGGAGGGAGACCGCTGGGGTTTGGCAGGAAGACTGCTGAACAAAGGAGATGTTAGTGGAGGAGTACAGATTGCAGGCGGGGGCACCACATGAGGGTGACCGCAGAGGAAAGATCCGTGGGCTCTCGTTGGGGGGCGGAAAGGTTAAGTCCGTGATCCAGAATCGAATCCTGTTATACAAAGCCAGAGGTCAAAGAGCCAGGTGATCCAAAAACAAACACAGCAGAGTACCAGACAGGAGGCAGGCAGAGACAGAATCCAGGTCCAAAATACAAGGTCGACGACAGGCAGGATAATACAGGCTGGATACGTGCAGGGAAGAACCAAGACGATCTGGCACCGAAGGAATGTCACAGACCAGTAGCCTATCAATTTGCTTATTAAGCCATTTTTATATTTCAGTATTTATTTTTCATTTTGGCAGTTTCACCACCATCACAGTAGGTCAGTGCAGATACATTTGTTCTTACTTTATTAGCTATTTATACACAAAAAGTTTTATTTAATATTAAGTGAAATGTAATAACAATGTAATTGAATATATGTTTAATATATAACTAATGATTATCATAAAAATTGAGGTCAGTCAGTAAATGATTGACAATTAAGTAATAATTTATAATATTTAGTAATTATGAACAAATAGTTTCATGACAAGAAATGTGAGCTTAACTTGAACAGTTTGTAGGAGATGAAGAAAATCAACTCTTAGTAGATAAAAATCTCTCCATGAATATAAGGCAAATAGGTATGCAGTGTAACCAGTCAGCCCGAGCACCGAAGGCGGTGCGAAGGGCTGCTGTATCTGCCGTTTTTTCCTTCTTCTCAAAAATGAACAGAAGGGGCTGAAAAGTGTTAAAAGCACATGAGAAATCCAAAAAGAGAATTCTCAACGCACAGCCTCCTTCGTCCAGGTAGGAGAGAGTCGGATGGAGAAGATACAGGACCGCATCCTCCACCCGCACCATCTCCCTATAGGCAAACTGAAGAGGATCCTGTGCAAGTTGTGTCATGTCATGTCTTCAGCCTTAATAACCTCTCCAAGGTTTTCATTATGTGAGGTTAAGGCGAGTGGTCAGAAGTCATTAGGACTTTTAGGATGCCTAATCTTGGAACCGGGATGATACATGATGTTTTCCAGAGGGAGGGGACTATACTCAGTCTTAGGCTCAGATTAAAAAGATGTTGGGGTGGAACCGCACGCTTGTTTACATAAGCTTTTAACAGTCTGGGACACACCTTGTCAGGGCCAGCTGCTTTTCTGATGTTAAGTCTCTTCAGTTTTCTTCTCAAAAAGATGTTTAATTCCTCTGCCCTCTCATTGCTCCCCCAATAACTCCCAGTGATTGTTTTCATTCCCTCCATTCTTCCTTGATGTTATTTCCAGTCAAACTCCGTTCCACCTTCTCCTTATACGTCTTTCTTGCTGATTTTAGACAGTCCCTGAGCTCTGTTTGGACTCTAACTCCTCGTTTCCACTTGTAAAAGCCATCTTCTTCCTATTTAAGACCTTTTTCATCTCTCTTGTTAACCAGGGCTTATTATTGGCATAGCAGCTTACTGTCTTAACCGGTGCGACAGTGTCCATACAAAACAGCATGTAGTCTGCTTCAGATGTCCTAACTGGTCAGGCTGAGGTGCCAGTTGATCCTGTGGATGAGGAAAATCTCCCTTTAATGCAGGACACCTCTGGAAGAATGGCAGAGAGCGGGCGTGCTGGGGGAGGGAGGTGGCCGGCTGATGGGGTGGTGCAGTAGGCCGGAGCGAGAGGTGCTGCTTTAATTTTTTTTTTTTAAGTTTCTGTACAGCTCAGTATTTTATTTTAATTCTAAGAAAAAAATAGTATAAAAATATTTTGATTATTTTCTTGTCTTTAATGTTTTTTTTCTTCTTCTTTCTAAGCAGGTTTCCCTGGCTTTGAGCTATGGAGGATTCCTGGTTCCAAGTCTTCCTTCCTGGTTCTGATGGGAACTTTTCCTTCCTGGTTCTGGTTCTGACGGAGGTTAAATTAGATTTACCTAACGATGTTCAGTTTCTCTTCCAGGACCAACTTATTCATTAATAACGTGTTGTGTATATCTTGTACTCTTATCTTCAGCTGGGCTTGTTGCTACATGGAGCAGCTACACTAGTTTTCATTGTTCCTGTAATAATGACGAGATCTCTATATCTAACTACACAACAGAGTATAAAATCTCGATCTTAAGCCACTAGAGCATCAAACTGATTAGAAGCTTGTAGAAAGTCAACCGTACTCATTTTTAAAACGTTTTTGGAATAAGACACATTTTTAAACTTTATTCTACAAATTCTTGTTCAGGCCAACAGGAAGGAAAAAAAACCTCTCGTCTCACCACATCAGAAGTTCTGTTCCAGCTGAAAAACCTCGATTTACTGTGTACACCTGAAGACGTTTCCTCTCAGAAATGTGTTTACTTCTAAAATATAATCGGATTTGAGTTGTAATTAGAGGTATGATTATACTTTTCTTCTTTCCCCATTAAAACTTGTCATCCACATTGTTTTTAGAATTATCCCACACAAAATAATTCAAATTGGCCCCGGTGTCAGATGGACTGAGGAGTGGACTTTGACTTGGTCAATCCAACCCAGTCAGTGTTTCTTCATCAGGATGATGAAGGTCATTGTCCTGCTGGAAGGTGAACCTCCATCCCAGTGTCTAATTAAAATGGTATTCCTCCAAAACTCCCCAGTATGTCCATCCATCATTCCCTCAGCCTCGACCAGTTTCCCTGCCTATGGAAGCATCTCCACATCATGATGCTGCCACCACCATGCCTCACTGTTGAGTTTGTTCAGGTTTAGTCTCCTCTGACCAGAAGCTCTTCTTCCAGATGTTTGGGGAGTCTCCTTCATATCTTGTATCATTTTTCTGTGCACATCCATTAATTCCAGCTGTGTGGAATGTCCAGCTGATAGATCTTCTTGGTCTTCATGTTGTTTCAGACTCTGGACTCTTTCAGATCAGGTGGAGATAAACTAAGGTCATGTGACTCTCTGACTGCACACAGATGCTGCTGTTTTAACTGATGATGTAAATTCTGAAGGTAAGTGAAGACATCAGAGCTTTAGGGGCTTCATAGTAAACAGAATGAAAACAAAAGCATCCATCATTTATATATATATATATATATAAATAAATAAATATAACTGTCTTTTGCTTCAGTTCAAATCTCCTAGGTCCATTACATCTGGTCATTAGATCAATTTTCCACAAACTGATGTGTATCCAGTCATCACTGGAAATGGTCTGAGAGAATTAATTTTTACATGTGAAAAGAGGCATAATAAACATTTGTGAAGGAAAAGCATAAATCCAGCAGCCTAAACTGAAACGTAAGACAATAAAAAGACTTACATAAACTTAACATAGAACTTAAGTTTTATTGGATTTACAGAAACATGAAGAAAATTATGACAGAACCAGTAAATAAAAGCCTATTCACATTAAGGCATGAAAAAGGTTTAAACAGAACATTTTTTCTCAACGTATCAGGTGATTATTAAACAATTTCACCCTTTTCTAAACTTAAAAAAAAACTATTATACTTAACTGTTGGGTATTCCTCAGTAAACCAGGGTTCCTGGTTACTGGTAGAAAACAGTATAAATCGTGTAGGCCAGCTTTATGCGGCATCTAGCTGATGTGTAGTTTATCTTTCGCATGAACAGAATTCTTTGCCACAGATATGTCAACATGAACAAATTTCTGCTTCATGAATGCTCCCTCCACATCAGCAACTGATTTGAAAGAAAAAAAATAAACAGAAATGTGTTTTAATAACCCTTAAACACCACGTGTATCTTTTTTGATTCAGTTTCTGAAACCCATTTTCATTACTGTATGGTAAAACTTTGCTTCAAACCCTGTCATATACAATCTGATACTGGTCTTCTGACCCCTGATGGACAGCTTTGGTACTACAAAAATACTGACATCACGGTAATAAATGGTACATATATGTAATCAAATTTTTTTAAACATGTTTTACATTTATGTAAAGGGCCAAATAAAGAAGTTTTCTGTCCATTCTGTCTTAGTTCAGGTGTTAAAGGGTTAAAATAACAAAACCACTTCAGTGCTTTGGAGGTGGGCTGGTGAGCTGTTGAAGGTCTACCAAAGTCTCCTGGAAATGACTGTTAGAAATGGCAGGTAAAGAAATGGATGAACAGCTGGTGATGTCACTTCCTCTCCATCATGACAGTATAAGCGGAGTGGTTGTCAACCAGGTGATTGCAGACCAGTGTGTGTGGTGAACATGTTACCAAACTTTGTGTTTCTGGTTGTTCAGATCATGAAACTGGTGGAGCTTCCTTCAGGGTTCCTCATGAAGGCATAAAAATGGCAATGCAGAACACAGACTGGACAGATCACCAGTCCATCACAGAAGCAACCACTCACACTCATCCTATGGAGAATTAAACACTAGTTAACCCAACATGGGTGTTTTACATCGTAGGAAGGTCGAGGACCCAGAGAGAACCCAGACATCAGGGATCACCAGCTCCAGCCCTCCAGATCTACCATCCTGCAGGTTTTAGTGTCTCCCTGATTCGAATGAAGAGGTTCTCCAACAACTTGTCAACTTCTGCACCTGCCTGTTAATAAGCCACTGATTTACGTCAGGTGTGCCACAGCAGGTAAACACTTAAACCTGCAGGATGGAAGATCTCGAGGACCGGAGCTGGTGACCCGTGTTAAATGTTTCACTCGCCTGATTCATTGTACCGAACTTGACAACAAGCTGTTGGAGCCATTAAATCTGAATTGGGTATGTTGGAGCAAGAAAATGTCTAAAACTTGTAGGACCATGGCCCTGGAGGACAAGAAGTGGACATCCCTGATTTAGAAACACCAGTTAAACCAACGTGGATGTTGTGGACTGTAGGAGAAAGCTGGAAAACCCAGACAGAATCCATAGATATGCAGGGAGACCATGGAAACTCCAGACAGGAGGAACCAGCAGAGGTTCAAACCAGGAAGCTTCCTTGCTGTGAGGTAACAGTGCTGTCCAGCATCTCCACTGAGGCGGAAAAGACTCTTATTTATTCACCTAATAAGTACAACAAAGTCCTTCACTGTCTAGAAAACAGTTTCTGAGCAACATGTCTAACTGAAATGAGTTAATACTAAATCTCTCCTATAATTCAGAATGTGAATAATTTCTAACTTAATAATTTTATTTTATTTATTATTTAACTACAACTTAAACATATTTTCTGTGAATGGCTAAAATGTTGAGATGTTTCTGGACCTCAATGTAAACACAAACTCTTTAAAGACGTGAACTTCAGCCTGTGGTGTGAAGCATGGAGCAGTTTTCTTCTCGTTTGTTGTCTATTGCAGGAAACAGGAAGAACTTGTCCTCAGCTGACAGCACTTTTATTTTAGGCTCCTAGTTCTGAAACTCTCACTCCAGAAACTATTTTCTAGAGTCAGCTTTACAGGAAGCTTTGTTGCTATCAGAAAAAACAAACGCAAACATTTTCACACTGAACAAGGTGATCAGAAATGCAGAAATACTATTTTAGGCCCAGAAAGGATCTATGTAATCTGAAAGGACCAGACTGGTTCTAGTTACCAGTTACAAAAACCTAGGAGAGCCATCAGAATATGGAGCTCAGTTATCTGGAAATATGAACAACTAAAAATGTTTTACTGCTGGAAATAAAAAGAAAAAATAGTTCAGTAAACATGTTCATCTATAATAGGTTAGCTGATTGTTTGCAATCCACAAAACAAAGAAGAAATTGTTAAATTCTCTTTAAACTGGCTGGACAACCTCCACCCTGACATTCCTGTGACCTCCTGTAACCAAATTCAGTAACACAGTCTGAGTGTTCACCAACACCTCCAGAGATGAGAAGATATGTGTGAACCGCTGTACAAAGAGCCCACATCACAACCCAGACTAGTTAAGTCCTGGTCCCAGACACTCCAAACCTTCATCCTCATCACCTCCTTCCTTCCATCTCAGCCACTCTCAGCAGTGAAGGGTTAGGGGTGAAGGAAATAACAAGAGACAAGAGGAGACAAAGTTGGACCAAAAGAGACGTTCTCGCTCTTCATTTTAACTCAAATTTGATGCCAAGTTTTACTATTTCTGTTTATCATGCAGAAATTTCCCCTCATTCTGTTGAACTCCTTTAATTGAAGATAGAAGGAAAGCAATCACAGATATGACCAAACAGCTGAACAGTCTGGCTTTTTAAAAGACACCGAAAAACAAAAAAAAAACATCTGTGATTAATGGCTGGATTTTTCCCAAAACTTGTATAGAGGAAAAATCATAGAACCAGTCACAGCAAAACAAAATAAATAATAAAAAAGAGACTCATCTGGCTGTAAATAAGTGATTCTTAAAGAGCTGAACAGATGTCACTGACTGGCTGTAAACATAATGATGGTTGGAGGTGGAAAGTATCAGAAAACATCTTTCAGAAGGCAATTCTACAAAAAAACTTGATGATTGTTTCCAGTCAGCTAAATATGGAAAACAAGCAAAACTGAAAGGTTTTGAAATGCAAAGAAACAGGACGTCATGAATGCATCGGGACAAGAAATTCAATCAGAACCAGAACTGGACTGAAAGTCCAAACCTCAGAAAAAAGGTACTAGATAGAGCAGCAACAAAGAAATCATCTTTATGATTTCATGTTTTTAACGTTTTCCTTGATTTGATCTGGAGACTAAAGTTAAATTAACATTCACTGCACTGCTGGGTAGCGTAAACAGCTGATTTGAATCAAGTGTGTTGGAGCAATAAACATCTAAAACCTGTCAGACTGCAGTCCCACAGGACCCACAGACCAGGGATGGATGGATGGATGAACAGATGGATGGGTGAATAGATAGATGGATGGATGAATGGATAGTTGGATAAATGGATGGATGAATAGATGGACGGATGGATGGATGGATGGATGGATAGTTGGATGATGGATGGATAAATGGATGGATGGATGTATGGATTAACAGATGGATGGATGGATGGATGAACAGATGGAAGGATGTACAGATGGATGGATGGACGGATGAAGAGATGGATGGATGGATGGAAGGATAAACAGATGAATAGATGGATGAACAGATGGATGGATAAACAGATGAATAGATGGATGAACAGATGGATGGATGGATGGATGAACAGATGGAAGGATGGATGGATGGATGGATGAGCAGATGGATGGTTGGATGGATAGTTGGATGGATGGATGGATAGATGGATGGATGTATGAACGGATGGATGAAAGGATGGATGGATGGATGGATGGATGGATGGATGGATGGATGAACAGCTGGATGAACGGATGTCACTGACTGGCTGTAAACATAATGAATGGATGATGGATGGATGGATGAACAGATGGATAGATGGATGCATGAACAGATGGATGGTTGGATGGATAGTTGGATGGATGAACAGATGGATGGATGGATGGATGGATGAACAGATGAATAGATGGATAGATGGATGCATGAACAGATGGATGGTTGGATGAATAGTTGGATGGATGGATGGATGAACAGATGAATAGATGGATGAACAGATGGATGGATGGATGGATGAACAGATGAATAGATGGATGAACAGATGGATGGATGGATGGATGAACAGATGGATGGATGAGCAGATGGAAGGATGGATGGATGGTTGGATGGATGGTTGGATGGATGAACAGATGGATGCATGAACGGATGGATGGTTGGATGGATGAACAGATGGATGCATGAACGGATGGATGGTTGGATGGATGAACAGATGGATGGATGGATAGATGGATGAACAGATGGATGGATGGATGAACAGATGGAAGGATGTACAGATGGATGAACAGATGAATAGATGGATGAACAGATGGATGGATGGATGGATAAACAGATGAATAGATGGATGGATGGATGGATGAACAGATGGAAGGATAAATGGATGAACAGATGCATAGATGGATGCATGAACAGATGGATGGTTGGATAGATAGTTGGATGGATGGATGGATGAACAGATGGATGGATGGATGGATGAACAGATGAATAGATGGATGAACAGATGGATGGATGGATGGATGAACAGATGGAAGGATGGATGGATGGATGAATGGATGAACGGATGGATGCATGAACGGATGGATGGTTGGATGGATGAACCGATGGATGGATGAACAGATGGATGGATGGATGGATGAACAGATGGATGGATGGATGGATGGATGAACAGATGGAAGGATGGATGGATAAACAGATGAATAGATGGATGAACAGATGGATGGATGGATGAACAGATGGATGGATGGATGAACAGATGGATGGATGGATGGATGGATGAACAGATGCATAGATGGATGCATGAACAGATGGATGGTTGGATGGATAGTTGGATGGATGGATGGATGGAAAGATGAACAGAAGAATAGATGGATGAGCAGATGGAAGGAAGGATGAATGGATGGATGGTTGGATGAAATGAACAGATGGATGCATGAACGGATGGATGGTTGGATGGATAGTTGGATGGATGGATAGATGGATGGATGTATGAACAGATGGATGGTTGGATGGATAGTTGGATGGATGGATGGATGAACAGATGGATGGAAGGATGAACAGAAGAATAGATGGATGAACAGATGGATGGATGGATGGATGAACAGATGAATAGATGGATGAACAGATGGATGGATGGATGAGCAGATGGATGGTTGGATGGATAGTTGGATGGATGGATGGATAGATGGATGGATGTATGAACGGATGGATGAAAGGATGGATAGTTGGATGGATGGATGGATGAACAGATGGATGGAAGGATGAACAGAAGAATAGATGGATGAACAGATGGATGGATGGATGGATGGATGGATGAACAGATGAATAGATGGATGAACAGATGGATGGATGGATGAGCAGATGGAAGGAAGGATGGATAGATGGATGGTTGGTTGGATGAAATGAACAGATGGATGCATGAACGGATGGATGGTTGGATGTATGAACAGATGGATGGATAGATGGATGAACGGATGGATGGATGGATGAACAGATGGATGAACAGATGGATGGATGAACAGATGGATGGATGGATGGATGAGCAGATGGAAGGATGGATGAGCAGATGGAAGGATGGATGGATGGATGAACGGATGGATGGATGGATGGTTGGTTGGATGAACAGATGGATGGGTGAACGAATGGATGGATGGATGAACAGATGGATGGATGGATGGATGGATGGATGAACGGATGGATGGATGGATGAACAGATGGATGGATGGATGAACGGATGGATGGATAGATGGATGGATGGATGAATAGATGGATAATAGATGGATGAACAGATAGATGGATGGACAGATGGATGGATGGACAGATGGATGAACATATGGATGGATGGATAAACAAATGGAAGGATGGATGGATGAACGGACGGATGGATGGGTGATGAGATGGATGGATGGACGGATGAAGAGATGGATGCATAGATGGATGAACAGATGAATGAACAGATGGAGGGAAAACTTTTTAAGTTTAATAAAACCAAAGAGTTCAGCTGTTAAATCAAAGAGTTTAGGATCATATCTGTGATTTAAGTTTTTAGAAAATAAATTATCTGAGGGAAGAGAGCCGTAACTCCACCTATCCTGTGATGAAGGGGACCAGTGGACCACTAAGAGACAAATGTTCTGTGTCCTCAAACCACAAAGTTGCAAAAGACTATTTAACCAGGATGAATTCCTGCATCTCATCTGGAAACAGAAACTAACTGAAGTAAAAATGGAATTAAAGATTTGACATATCAGACATATATATGACATAATTCTCCAAGAACGCTTTTCATCTGTTCAGCTTTCGTCTCTTTGTCCTCAGACTGCTGAGACATTTTCAACATTTGAAAGTTCAGAAAATTTTTCTTGTTTTTAAACCATTTTATATACAATAATATGGAAGCAACATATTGGTAAAATTTTGTTCATCTGTCCCAACATTTCTACGACTGAATGGTGAACTGAGCCGTTTCTGAAAACTCAGAAAATAAAGATGAGAAAATAACATGAAAACAAAAATACCTCCCTTTATATTTCAGATTTTATCCCCCCACCAAAACAAGAACAAAAAACCCAGAACGGCTGAAGCTGGTTTAACACCTTACTGATAATGAAGGTGACCTCTGGCTTTCCGACAGCCACCTGATCTCAGCCTGTACAGGTGATTTCACATTAACATGGTGGCGTTTTGTCTCTGAGCTTCAGTCACTGTCACTACAGCTCTCCGAGTTCACATACTGGTCATCTTCTCCTGTATTCTCTACAAACCACCGACCTGGAGATTAAACCACATGAAGCATACAGTTTAAGACGTACAGCATTTTTCATTGTTTTTTTGGAATCAAATGTATTTTTCTTCATTTTCTGAAGCCTCACCATCTGCTGCTTCATCCTCATCCTCAAAGTGCTCCATGTCATAACTCACAAAAATATTCTGTGAAAAGAGATCACCTCTATAACTAAATATTCTATGAAGCGGCATCATTTATTTCTTTCACCGTATTAAAAAGCCTTCAGGTCAGTACCTTGGTCCTTGTGAGCCTGTCCCAGTACTCCTTGTGCTGTTTGACCAGTTTGAGAACAGGCTCATTAGACTTCATCTCCCAGCGACAACAATCAGCAGCAATGTTCTGGTGAAGGTCCAGGACGGCTCTGTAGGTACGACAGTTCACTCTGCCACTAACAAAAGAGGAGAGACCACGTCAGCAGACGTAACACTTGACTCCACCTGTTCAGGACTGGTTCATCTGTTCTGTCCACCAGATTACAGGAAGTACCACAAGGTTAACTACCTTTGTGAGCCATCAAAGAGGACACAACTGAGCCCACCAGTGTCTTCTATGGGCCTCTGACTGGAGAGGCGAGGTCAGTTCTATTATTCTAATGTTGGTTAATTAAAATGAAGGATTTCATATTTATAACGCGGAAAACAAAAGTTTGACACATTTTATAATGATGTCTGAAACAACAAATAATGTAATAAAGCTAATAATGTAACAATATTTTTGAGCCAATAAGGTGATAAATTGTGCTACTGGTTGGTTACTGGCCTGAAAAAAAGTCTTGTAAGTTGTGAAAATGTAATGACTGCAGTTGATTAATAATGTAATGAAACATAAATAAGACAGGATTTCTGAGAAATACAAGATTTATTAGCATACTTTGTGCAATTTCTTCATAGGTATGAATGTATATTTGCAAGTTTTTACTATACTGGCTTTATTACAGTTAAAATGGACAAAATTAGGACATTAATGTTTGCTATAAATGTCTAATATTTCCTGTTCTCACATGTTCATGACCTGTTAATGATAAAGAACTTCTATTGATCGATATCACATCAGATCTATGAGGTAAAAAGGTCCAGCAGACCACAGGTGATAGGTGGGGAACGACACATCCATCTAATTAATCATTCTTTCACTGATTATCAAAACCGGATCAATTATAGTTCCAGTAATCATCACTTAGACATTCAGAAAGAAAATGTGGAATCTGATGAGGAAAATGTGGATATTGTTAATTCACCATACATCATATCGTCTTGTTCTCTTGTATTTCTGCCCGGTTTCATGTTTATGAAAAATATGTTCTGTGTTAATCAGCAATCTCGAATTAGGTGTTATGTACCTTAACATAAACTATATTACTAGGGATATGAATCGCAACCCGGTTCCACTCATGAGCCGGTTCTAAATTTTCCAAAGTACTGCAATCATGCGCCATGTGGTCTTATCAATACCTCTGTCGGTGCCGACAGGTCCAGCTCACTGACTACTAATAAACAATGTCTGACAGGCTTGTTTGTCAACAGAAGGGGCGATCCAGAGCACAGCTACATTTCATTGAGAAACATGACAAAGGCAAAAGTTCTGATGTCTATTTTGGAAGGACCAATAATAGTAACAGAGCATAAGACAGACCTATGTCCTTGTGCGGAGGAGTACGCAGCCTAATCGCTACTCCTCTCCGTGATTCTTACATGAGTGGAGTATAGAATTTGCTGGACGTCTTCCTGATGTGCAGTTGTCACATTAATGGAATTACTTCCTGCTTTCTGTGGATGCCGGAGAGTTCATCGCTGACCCACTGTCAAGTTTTTGACAGTTAAGTCAAAGTTTAGTCAAATTAGATGAAGCGGTACGGAAAATGAATGAACGTACGAAATAACGCGAAAGATGTTCTATAGTGAAGTATTCACTCTACCTATAATATGTTATTTTGGGCTTTCACTTCTTTCTGGATCCTCATTGTGTTCCTAAGGTAAATTTGGAGTCTATCCCTGACTCTGGCCATTGATGGAGGTGTCCATACTCGACATTGGCTGATAGCTTCCTGAGATATTTATCAGCGTTAACACCTCTATTCAAGGTCTCATATTATACATGTTTTCAACAATTTCATATGGCCGTCTGAGGTCCAACATTGTTTTCAGTGGTTTACCCCAAATTCAGCCTTGCTCCTTTATTTCAGCCATTCCAAAAGTAGTGAGGTCTACTGAGAACGAGCTGTTTCTGTGTCTGGACCTTTAAATGTTCATGAGTGGTGCCCGTCCACGCCCCTCTCTGGGAGAGGATCTGGCTTACGCTGATGCGTGCTCGGTGATTTTAAAGGGCCGACTCAGCGAGCCGGACGGGGCGTACTATCCACTACCGGGAGAAAAGGTTATTTCCCTTCATGAGGTCACAAAAGGAAAGATCTCAGAAAAGTGTGTTTAAATACACATTCGCTAAAAAGTGGTGCAAGTAAGTGAGAGAGGTGTCAGGATTTTCTTATTTTTGGGCCTCATACACAGGCTATGAGGACGCATATGACTTAGAAAACCTTTAGATAACGAATTTTGATAATATGGGACCTTTAAAGCATTTGGGAAACTGCTCAGCTTAATATTTCTTTGCTTTCTTCTTTTTCACAGTTCCTCAGACATTACTCATTCCCTAAGACTACATTACTAATTTCTAGAACTTCTTTACTAATTCTTAGGACTACTTTACTAATTCTTAGGACTACTTTAGTGATTCCTAGGACTATTTTACTATACCTAGATGAATTGGGCTGCTATTCTCTGGTTTTTACTGAAAGTAATGTGACTTTCTTTAAAGAGGAGATAACACACATCTTGATTCTGACACTTCTGTAGTAATCTCATATGTTTCAGCTTTCCTTTGAGACCAAGATTCTACAACTTTTATATTTGTGAAGATATACTTTTTAAGTGGGACTGGGTGATTAATTGAATTTGAATAATTTTAATCTGGGTTTATAACGATCATAAAAATGAAACTATTCAATTATTTTGTCCTTCACAGTTTGGCATTGCAGTGCTCTGCTACCGACTCCTCCCACTGCTACAGACCCCTCCCACTGCTACCGACTCCTCCCACTGCTAGACTTCTCCCACTGCCATTAATCCATTTTAGGATTAATAGGTCAAGTTTACCTTCATAACAACTGTGGATGAGTTAGGGAAATTCAGGAAATTCATTTTGGAAGATTGAAATTCGGCATAATTAGGGGCGTGTCCTTTTGATTGACAGGTATATAAAATCCGCGGCAAGAAGGGATAGTGTAGCACAACCATGGTTTTTAGCCAGCTAACAGCGCGCCTTAGCTTTAGCCCGTGTCTCTCCGTTAGCTGGTTAGCTACCGTTAGCGCCGGGTGGATGGAATGAGAAGTGATCTGTGATGGTCGGATCCTGACAGACCTGTAAATGACTCTGTCCGGGTAGAAATCACAGCGCTGACTATCCGGGTTCATCAGTTTCACCGTCACAACCACATAGTCAGAGGTCTGGTACCAACGGACCTGAGGGTGGAAACTGGAACCAACCAGAGACAAAAGAGGACATACAATCAGAAACATTACGCAGACATAAATCATGGTTCTGTTTCAGGGTGATAATCAAACATTTTGACTTGAATCCACTGTTTCTACAGAGTAAAGAGAACCAATTTTATAAACAATGCTGGAACAGATGTTTTTGTAGTCTCATCTTTTTACAGACAGGTGTTTCAGGTTCTGGAATTAAACTCTTATTTCAGGACATCTCAGCACAGATGTTGTGATCGGCTGTTTTGTACCTGTTTGTCAAGTCATTGTCAGTGACTTTTTCTCTGCTGGGGTGGTCATCACCTTCAGGAACAGCTGTAAACACACACAGGTTACTGTATAAAAACTAACAACCTGGTCGGTGGTGTCATGGTAAAAAATTAGGTTAAATCTGTCTTACTTTGTGGTTGCCAAAAACAACTTTAGCAATTTATCCTGACAATGTAAACAATCTAACTAATTGCACACCTTTTACCAGCTGAAGTGATGACAGGATGTTTAACACTTCTACAATTAAAAGGTCTGACTATATAAAGTATAAAATCATTTCATTTTACCGCTTTCACAGATGCTTAGACAGGAAGTAGGATTACTTTTGCAGGGTTTTCTTCCATCATTGAAGCTGTGGGTTGAAAGTTTATAGTCAGTTCATTGTCAGTACAACAGTTATATCAACACATTTTTTAAATTTGTGTAGAAAAACAAGAGTGATGATCACAAACAACTTTACCAGTTACAAGTCCTGTCCATTTGTTCAGGGGGGTTGATGTCATTCTGCTGGTCCATCTGTGTCTGTTGATAACCTGAAACGTTGTGGACTGGAGGTGCAGCAGGTTCCTGGAATAGGGACGGGGTTATTGATGTCATCTTAGTAAAAATCTCATATGATTTCAGGTGAGGAGAGTCGAGGACAGCAACCTTCCTGACCTCAGCAGCCCTGAACGTGTCAGCCTGAACTTTGTCCACTGCTTTCATCCGAACCTCCGAACATGACAAACCATCACGCCTGCAAGCACAACCAAAGCAATGTTCAGATCAGACTATAACTACCAGAGGTGGGCAGCAAAAAGTTATATTACTCAGTTACATGTACTTGGGTTACTTTTGTTAAAAGAGTATTTCTGACTTCCGGGGAAGCCATGTCTGCTGCAGGCGCATCAACTCATAGCTCTGTGTAGATCAGATTAAATTCATCTCCCCACGCTAGAAAACTAAATTCATTAAGTTTGAACAAGCAAGAATGATTGGGCGGAAATCACAGAAAGGACAGAGGAGTCCAAAAAAGCAAAATACCATACAGTTTTCAGCAAAAAAAAAAAAGATTGTATGGAGCTCCCAGAAACTAGCTGTCAGCTAACTAGCAAAACAAGTGATGAGCATAAAGACCAGATGCTTCGTGAAATATCTTCTATGGCTCAAGACCTCAGCAGCATGAAACAGAAGATATTCACACAGCCATATTAGACTAAAAAAAGGGTTAAATGATGCAGTGACCACACTAAAACAAGAGCGCATCCAAAAGTTCTCAGAAATGACAGAAACACTACAGCTGCAAAGCAAGGCCATTACTGAGGCAGAGGAGTGCTTTATGGAGTTGGAAGCTTGCGGAACAGTAACCAAAGATGCTCTGCTGTACAGGACCACAGACCTACAACAAGAGGCAGCTCGCAAGGTGAAGGCACGGGGCATCCAGGTAAACATCACAGAGGACAACTCACAGCCCACAACAGAAGAAGCCATTCGGGAAGTGTTTCCATGGCAACAAGCCGGTGCCAAGGAGGGAGGTGTATTAATAGTGAAACAGGTGAGAGAAAAACTGAAAGGATACAGAAGACTGGCCAAATCGTGAAAACTAAACAAAGCTGCAAAATAGTGAAAATATGGCAACTTCTTTTTTTTTTTCTTGTTGAAATCACCGATTGAGCAAAGGTCAGTCATTATTTATGTTGGGCATATCTAGTGGATATGAAATGGCCTCACAGATCAGCTGTTGTACCATTGAGGAGGGCCAGGACTATCTATGGGAATGTTCATCTCTCCACCCACCAACAGGGACTCCAAGTGCCCGCTCACTGTAGGAAATATCCTTATATGTTCTAGTGTTGTTAACTATGTTTTCTTACTGTGTTATGTTATGCAAACTGAACTAAAATATCTAAAGTCTCAACATAAAAACACCTTATACCCTAAGGTTGTGATAGAAATAAAAAGAAATAAAATTGAGGAAATATGAAACCAAGAAATACAGAATAAAATGATTTATAGCAAACAAAAATGCAATGAAGGATACAAGAGACCCGATAACTAAGGACACAAAATACCAGATTAAAGAAATTAAAGAGTGCTTTATAAAATATTACAAAAACAAAAACAAACAAAAGAAAAACTCCCAAACTCAGACAGATAACAATCAAGAAATGGAATTACTTTTTAAATCTCTATTTCTGCCAACTTTAACAGAAAATCAAAATAAATTACTGACATCACAAATAGCAGAAAGAACTTTACTCTGCTATAAGCAGATTGAAAGCCAACAAACCTCCTGGTATTGAGAGATTCACAGCAGGATGGTACAAGAGTCTGAAGGAATAATTACCACCTATTTTGCTGCATACATTTAGCTGGTTTATGGCAGAAGGGGGAAATTCCAGTCTTGTGGAAAGAAGCTGTTATCTCTATTCTACAAAAGGATGGAGAGAAATTAGATTGTGCCAACTATAAACCAATCAGTGTATTAATTTTGGACTTCAAATTGTTTACTTCAATCATTGCCAATTGCCTGGAGAAAATTCTGCCCGCAATAATCAGTACAGACCAAAGTGATTTTACTCAGTCCCGTCAGATGCAGGATAATATAAAACGATCTCTACAAATCATTAGACATAAATCAAAACAAAATACAGGTTTTATTAAAAAGCTTAGATGCTGAAAAGGCTTTTGATTAAGCTGGATAGAAATTTTTATTTCGGACCATGAAATTTCTGTGTTTGACCCAAGTGATCATTAAAGGTCCCTTCATGAGGCCACAAAGGGAAGATCTCAGACTCACCCGGTTGAGCAAACATTAGCTAAAAAATGGAGCAAACAAGTGAGAGAGGAGGCAGAATTTTCTCATTTTGGGCTTCATACACAGGTTATGAGGACACGTGTGACTGTTTGAAAACCTTTAGAAAGTGAATTTTGCATAATATGGGTTCTTTAAGATGTTGCAAGCCCTATATGAAAAATCAATGAGCTAAACTTCAAATTAATGGTGAATTACTGGATTTCTTTCTATTAGAGATGTCTTGGATTGATCCCTGTTTAGAAAGAAAAGCCAGTTCCTCTTTAATGGCCTGATGGGAATTTCTAAAAATGACCAACCCTAACCCTAACCCTAAGTCTTCACTTGTTTCATGTAAGCTTACACCTATCTAACCCTAACCCTGACATCCTGCAAAACATAAAGATAATTAACTTCACTCAATGGAAAAATAGAATAAAACAGAGCGCTAAATAGAAAAACTTCATGTCATTCTCACTTTACATTATAGAATCAGTAGCACTAAATTTTTAGAATACCAACAGCATAAATCTATTATGTGTAAAAACCATACCATTACCCATGTTGAACTTGCAGCGACCTATCAGGGTAGCAGAATTCCTGAATGTCGAAGCCCCAAAGCCCTTTGCTCCGGCCGCCTTAGATGGCCGGTGCCTAGCAGGACCTGTGCCTATGACTGCGTGGGGGCTTTGGCTGGGGCCTTGCTCTGCCACCCTCTGGGCTTGGGCTCGTGCTCCAGGATTGCTGCTGGTCACCTGGGTCTCTGGGCTGCACTAGTCTGCCTCTAGCCTAGATTACAGTCATCTCAGATCACTCGTCATTGCTCACACTCTGCATGCTGACATTCACTGAGTTGTCCAGTGAGTTTATACACAAAGAGCTGCTTTTGTTTAGGTTTATTTTTTGTGTGCGTTTCTGGTACTTTGGTTGCTGTTGTAAAACATGTTGTTGCTGTTTTGATTATTATTTTTTTGGAACTCCTGATGATTGTCAGCTTAGTTTACCTGTAAAAGCTGTAGGAAATTCTCTGTTTCTGTACGGTTGTAGCAGCTGGTTGTCTAATGTTAGGTTGGATTGAAGCGTTGTTGCTTTCTATCTACTGTATCTTTGTCTCCTCTTTTGTTCTACTTTCTTTTTTACTTCTCTTCATTGTTCTCCTTTTTTTTTGTCCCCTCTGGTCAGGCCCATCAATCCCCACTGTACACAGTGTTGATGGTGCACTGCTTTCCCCGATATCCATCAGCTGCTTCTGGAGTCCCACAGGCCAAAAAGACCCTTCTTCAGCTTGACGACTGCTGATGTCAACCAACGAGTTCGGGGTTACCGCCACGACAGGTACCGACAACCTTACGGCCACAGCTGTGGCTGGCCACCTCAACAATAGAGGCACGAAACACAGCCCACTCGGACTCTATGTCCCCCGCCTCACCTGGGACATGGTTGAAGCTCTGCTGGCGATAGGAGTTGAAACTCTTTCTGACAGGGGACTCCACCAGACGTTCCCAGCAGACCCTCACAACACGCTTGGGTCTGCCAGGCCTGACCGACATCCTCCCCCACCATCTGAGCCAACTCACCACCAGGTGGTGATCATTTGACAGCTCCGCCCCTCTCCTCACCCGAGTGTCCAAGACATGCAACCGCAAGTTCGACGATACTACTACAAAGTTGATCTCCGAACTGCGGCCTAGAATGTCCTGGTGCCAAGTGCACATGTGAATGGCACAAACTCAATGTCTAACCCTAACCTGAGTAAACAGGTCGAAGTAAGTTTGACCTAATTCCTTTCTTGCTGTGGTTAGGTGGATGGAGTCTTTTATAGACCCTTTCAGTGTTTGGAAACACTTAATTAAATTATATAAGAGCAAATCAGACCTCTATACATTTTCTATGAAAGAATGAATTAGTGTTAGCTACCAGCTATCAGATTAGAAATACTCAAGATGATTTTGGTCATTTACAAGTGGCTCCATGTATGTAAAAGCTGATTAGACATAATAGTCATTTAGCTGTTTTATTTAATGCCAGCATGAAGCACTGCTATAATCATCAATTTACTCATAAAGCCAGCCACGTTAAATAAACATATTGCTCGTGTGCTCACATCTCTACTATTAATCACTGCAAATCAGACTTTACGTTAAATTTAGCGACTGAAACTTTGTGTGATAGTGTGTGCATTTCAATTCTTTAATCTTCTGCAGTCTCATACTGATGTTTTTCCTGTCAACAAAATTAAAACAAAATAAACTCTCAGAAAGTAAAAGTCCTCCTATTCTGCTGAGCCACCTAAGAAATAAAAAACTGACATGCTCACAAAAAACAATTTGTATTTTTGCACTTAATTTGTTTTGTAAAGATGCAATTTATTTTTTGCTTTTGTTTAATATTTTAAAATACCATAATTCGCACATTACCTTACATTTTTCTGTTTACATCATTTTTAAACATTAAAGACATAAAATCAAACAGTGACTTGGGTAGTCTTTTCATCAAACACTTTTTTTACCCTACTTTTTATTTCTACCTGAAGTAGAATCAGTATGAAGTAATACTACTTTTGCTTGAGTACAGATTTTGACTGCTCTACCTCTGATGTTTGTCAGCTTTATGAAAATGAACACTTTATAGTGTGAATGATGCATTAGTGAAGGTAGCTGCTAAGTTCTGACTTGTAAGCAACATTTTCGACTATTCTGTGATTTATATTTTCTTACCCAGACTTAAGAGCTGGATCTTCACGGCTGCTGGCTTGACCGTCTTTACACAGCGCTCTGAGCAGATCGACGTGCTCTGGGTTACTGACTCCCATCCCGGTGCTGAGGATCTCAGACTGGACGTTATATTCATTGATAAGAGTTTTCATACCTGGAACCTGGGTGACCCGGACCTGGAAAATAGAATATAGATAAATATAAATAGAAGAGCAACTATTCTAACACCTAGAGTACAAAACACAGATTCTTTATTCAACAGCTCTTGTTTATTCACTTGATAACTAGATAAATTTAAAAAGTGCTGCTAAACGTCCCTCCATTTTCTGTTAATATTTTACTGATTTTAGTGGACCTTAATAAAACCTTTGGGTTCTTCAAGTCCAATTATTTGACATATTTGTTTTTATTTATTTTATTTGCACAGTATAAAAACATCAAAACATCAACAGAGAACACGGATTGTGCAGGTGAGATGAAAACTTCTTAAGGGTATCTCACTGAAACATTCAAAACCAAATAGCACTGCAATGAAATAAACTGAACTGAAATAGAATACAGTACCAAACAAAGACTTGAAGTAAAAAACAAAACATAATATAACCCATTTAAGATAAAATCTCTGACTGATGCTGTGTGTAAGCGTGTGAATTTGCACATGTATGTGTGCATCTTATATATATTTAGCAGAAAAACAAAATCAGAAATCAAAATACTAATCCATGTACCACAGTAGATGTGACACTAATCTAAATTCAAAGGAACATAAAATAAATTAAATATACAAACCTATGTTCAACACATACAAATCAACAGAGCAAGAAAAAAATGAGTAAGAATAGGCCATAGAAGTACTGTATATACATTTAAATAAGGATGTTCAAAATCAAATGTAAGAAAAACAATTTGCAAATAAAACAGAATTTAAGCAGTAGACAACAGGTAAAGCGTGTTGTCTAAGCAGGCTCCTCCTTGTCTGCCAGAAGTGAGTTATTGAACAGATAACTGCTATATATCTCTAGAAGAAAACAAAACTGAGAACAGAAACAGAAACATAAGTGATGGGATGTGTCAGAAAAGATTTCTTGTATCTTCCGCTTCCAGCGGAGCGTCTGTTAGAGAAGGAGCTCCGCTGTCTGACCAGTGTGTGGTGGAGAGGATGGTCGGAGTTGTCCATGATGGAAACCAGTTTGTTCAGCGACCACCTCTCCACCATAGTTTCAAAATTTGGCTCTTGTTCTGCACCCCCGACGTCTCCTCCACAGCTCCTTCAGGGTGGCCTCGCTCGCTCCAAGCAAATAGCAGCCATCTGTTTTTAATACATGTCATATAAACTAAAATGGAACAGAAAAAAAAGGACATTCAACTAACAGGTGGCCATCCTAGCACTGCGCCATCATTGAAAATCAATTTATCAATATAAAGAAACCAGAAATGATTTTAAATTACTTTCAAATATTGACAGAGATGGAGAGATGTTTAACAAGTGTTGATAATTCCACAGTTCTGCACCGAGATACTTCAACAAAAACTGACCCCATTTGTGACCTGATGTCAACAACTGACCGAATATCATATCTCTACAAATGACCACATAA